>NC_092086.1:20995742-21274195 GCF_045679555.1 Salvelinus alpinus
AATGGAAACAGAGAGGGATCTTACCAAAAAATGGAAACAGAGAGAGAGATCTTACAAGAAAATGGAAACAGAGAGAGAGAGAGAGAGAGAGAGAGAGAGAGAGAGAGAGAGAGAGGGATCTTACCAAAAAATGGAAACAGAGAGAGAGAGAGAGACCTTACCAGAAAATGGGCCTTAGAGAGGAATTGGACTCCAAAGTATTTTACAATTTTGGGATGACACACCTCCACAATCACATCAGCACCCCTAGAACACACACACACACGTTACTTGTGCACATGACATAACACACATTCTAGTATGTGTGTGACGTGGCTCTCTACCTGTCTGTAAAGTCTGGGAGGTTGTGTAGAATCAGCTCCTCAGCCACTGATTCTCTGAGTTTGTCAGTGTTTCTGTTCCACACAAAGACCAGTGTCAGGCCCACCTGGGCCCCTTCTCTCTGGAGCCGCTCCACAAGGTGCTGCCCTGGAAGTTCAACAAATCCAACTTTAATTGGCAGTGTTTACACAGGCAGAACAATTCGGATATGTTGTTGAATTACTGGCAAAGAGCTGATCTGATTGGTCAAAAGACCAATTGGTGAAAGGAATATCAGAATTGGGCTGACTGTGTAATCACAGGATGTTGGTGGCACCTTAATTGGGGAGAACAGTCTTGTGGTAATGACTGGAGCGATATTAGTGGATTGGTAACAAGCATATAAAACATGGTTTCTATGGTTTCCAGGTCTTCGATGCCATTCCATTTGCTCCGTTCCGGCCATTATTATGTAGTATTCACTACTACATACAGTAGTAGGCAATACAAACTGAAAACCATGAACACAACAAAAGGCCTATCATAAATATACAATCAACATTATGAATACAGGTAGGTACAGATGTAGGATCTACATTTGATCACCCGGTTGCAGGACAACTTGTAGTGTATTTCAGTTTTAAAAAGTCTTCTGAAGTTTGTAATTTCCACTCTGAAATTTCAGACTTGATTTTCCCTAACAAAATTTTTTATCACCCCCCACAAAAAAGTCCTTTAATAATAATCCACATAATAATGCACATTTCCTGTTGCTGCAGGATTATTTTCCTGCTGTAGCAAACTGGCTCAAATTAAGATCCTACATCTGTAGATAAAAGGTCAAACAGAACATAAACCTGGTGAACTCTCCGCCCAATCAGTACATTAGTTGATCAATTAACAATCAGATAGAGAAGAAACCCAGCAGTACTTAGGACCTCGAGGGCCTGTAAATGAATGACCCTGCTGTAAAGTGGTATGATTTACGAAGATGGGACCTACTGACACAGACTGACCACAGCAATCAACCCAGGGACTGCAGCTGAAAATTAGTCGGCTGGCTAAAACTGCCACTTTTATAGTAATGTTGATGAATGTGCATCTTCCCTGTAAAACTACATTTAATAAATGAATCCATTCCACAGTGAGAACATATGAGATGTGGTGAGTAGGGAGGAAGAGAGGAGGAAGACAGGGGAATACACCACTGACCTAAATGTCCATATCCCACAACTCCAATTCTCATCACTGGCAACTTGTCAGTCATGGTTCCTGGTGAGGAAGAAGACAAGAGAAGACAAGTATATGAGTTGATAATTCCCACAGCCAATGGAGCTCTCCTTCTCTCATGACCTCACACTCCACCCACCTCCCCATGGTGCCAGAGAGACTGGCTCTTCAAACTATCCATGACCCCTCTGACCTGGCCAATGATTGATTGCCAGGGTTCAGGTTGTTAGGAGGCTGGACACCTGACCATCCTCACTTCCTTTCCAGGTCAGAGTCTCACTATAGATTTATGCAGCCCCTCCTTCTCTCATTGGGCCATCAGCTATTGTATTATTTACAGCTTTATCATTGTTTCTATTTTCTCTCTCTCTCTCTCTCTCTCTCTCTCTCTCTCTCTCTCTCTCTCTCTCTCTCTCTCTCTCTCTCTCTCTCTCTCTCTCTCTCTCTCTCTCTCTCTCTCTCTCTCTCTCTCTCTCTCTCTCTCTCTCTCTCTCTCTCTCTCTCTCTCTCTCTCTCTCTCTCTCTCTCTCTCTCTCTCTCTCTCTCTCTCTCTCTCTCTCTCTCTCTCTCTCTCTCTCTCTCTCTCTCTCTCTCTCTCTCTCTCTCTCTCTCTCTCTCTCTCTCTCTCTCTCAATCTCTCTCTCTCAGCTCTTCATCTTTTCAAGACCTTCACTTTGTACCTAGACCCTATCTACTCTGGTGGTCCTCAAAACTGTCCTTTTAACAACATTTACTGCTACTCACCGGTGAATTCCTCTCCCTGCTCTCTTTCTCTCCAAACCTTCTCCTTCGCAATCTACATTTCAACTGACACCCCTTCTCAGAGGATTGTGGGAAAGGTAGGGGTCAAAGTTCGACTCTGAGAGAATATGTTAATTATTAGTCCCTGTATCAGTGAAATTGTTGTGGGTTTTGTTTTTGAACCCACACATTTTCACAAAGTTTAGCAGCCATGAAAGGAAGAGCTGGCAGTGAAAGGAAACTACCTGAACAAGTCATAGATTATGGACAAACCAAATGATAACTATACTGCCGTTATCTGGCTGACAATATATTTGATGGATTTTATCTATATTTTGATCAACAAAATGTCTGTTGGTCTTGTAATGGACACAGCAAAGCCTATGAGCTGCCCCACACACGGAAGTGATTACAACTGAATGTGGGACAATGTAATGTACACAGTACAATGTACACAGTAGCCTAAGTCACATGCTGCCTCCAGTGGCAACACAGTCGTAGAAGCATCAAATGAATACTATCACAACATTGTCTGTGTGTGACGTCATACCGGCGTCCTGCTAATTAATGTCCTATTCTGCCCTTAGATCACCTGACCCGACAGGCCAGTTGACCCTCTTGGTGGTAGGGTTCTGGGTTCACTACAGGTTCACTATCGTTCATAGAACTAGGGTTAGAACCCTTAGTGTTGGAGTTGGTATGACTGAATGTATCTACTGCCACTGTGTGGACAAATTAAGTATAACTCTATTCCTCAAAATGTATCACATACCAACTAATACTTGTCTTTATTTACAACCTTGAGGCAGGAGACAATGAGAAGAATGGTTTTGATGAGATACTGATAGAGATTGTATATTGTACAGGGATTGTTGTAGGACTGTCCCCAAGGTAATAGCCATGCTATCTGACATTGGCTGCTGACACAAGTCCTTATTCTGCATGTCAGAGGGACATATTTGTAGCCTGGTCCCAGATCTGTTTGCCTACTAAATTCCAATAGGAATTGGCAGTAGAGCCGAGACAGACTGGCACCCAGGCTAGCATATTTGTTCTACATAATATATATTTTCTAAATATCTGAATGTTCCACAGCGTTGTGTCCTACTGAACACAGCCTGGTTCAGAGCTATGTGTCCTACTGAACACAGCCTGGTTCAGAGTCATGTGTCCTACTGAACACAGCCTGGTTCAGAGTCATGTGTCCTACTGAACAAAGCCCGGTTCAGAGCTATGTGTCCTACTGAACACAGCCTGGTTCAGAGTCATGTGTCCTACTGAACACAGCCCGGTTCAGAGTCATGTGTCCTACTGAACACAGCCTGGTTCAGAGTCATGTGTCCTACTGAACACAGCCTGGTTCAGAGTCATGTGTCCTACTGAACACAGCCTGGTTCAGAGTCATGTGTCCTACTGAACACAGCCTGGTTCAGAGTCATGTGTCCTACTGAACACAGCCTGGTTCAGAGTCATGTGTACTACTGAACACAGCCTGGTTCAGAGTCATGTGTCCTACTGAACACAGCCTGGTTCAGAGTCATGTGTCCTACTGAACACAGCCTGGTTCAGAGTCATGTGTACTACTGAACACAGCCTGGTTCAGAGTCATGTGTCCTACTGAACACAGCCTGGTTCAGAGTCATGTGTCCTACTGAACACAGCCTGGTTCAGAGTCATGTGTCCTACTGAACACAGCCTGGTTCAGAGTCATGTGTCCTACTGAACACAGCCTGGTTCAGAGTCATGTGTCCTACTGAACACAGCCTGGTTCAGAGTCATGTGTCCTACTGAACACAGCCTGGTTCAGAGTCATGTGTCCTACTGAACACAGCCTGGTTCAGAGTCATGTGTCCTACTGAACACAGCCTGGTTCAGAGTCATGTGTCCTACTGAACACAGCCTGGTTCAGAGTCATGTGTCCTACTGAACAAAGCCTGGTTCAGAGTCATGTGTCCTACTGAACACAGCCTGGTTCAGAGTCATGTGTCCTACTGAACACAGCCTGGTTCAGAGTCATGTGTCCTACTGAACACAGCCTGGTTCAGAGTCATGTGTCCTACTGAACACAGCCTGGTTCAGAGTCATGTGTCCTACTGAACACAGCCTGGTTCAGAGTCATGTGTCCTACTGAACACAGCCTGGTTCAGAGTCATGTGTCCTACTGAACACAGCCTGGTTCAGAGTCATGTGTCCTACTGAACACAGCCTGGTTCAGAGTCATGTGTCATACTGAACACAGCCTGGTTCAGAGTCATGTGTCCTACTGAACACAGCCTGGTTCAGAGTCATGTGTCCTACTGAACACAGCCTGGTTCAGAGTCATGTGTCCTACTGAACACAGCCTGGTTCAGAGTCATGTGTCCTACTGAACACAGCCTGGTTCAGAGTCATGTGTCCTACTGAACACAGCCTGGTTCAGAGTCATGTGTCCTACTGAACACAGCCCGGTTCAGAGTCATGTGTCCTACTGAACACAGCCCGGTTCAGAGTCATGTGTCCTACTGAACACAGCCCAGTTCAGAGCTATGTGTCCTACTGAACACAGCCTGGTTCAGAGTCATGTGCCCTACTGAACACAGCCTGGTTCAGAGTCATGTGTCCTACTGAACACAGCCCGGTTCAGAGTCATGTGTCCTACTGAACACAGCCCAGTTCAGAGTCATGTGTCCTACTGAACACAGCCCGGTTCGGAGTCATGTGTCCTACTGAACACAGCCTGGTTCAGAGTCATGTGTCATACTGAACACAGCCTGGTTCAGAGTCATGTGTCCTACTGAACACAGCCTGGTTCAGAGTCATGTGTCCTACTGAACACAGCCTGGTTCAGAGTCATGTGTCCTACTGAACACAGCCTGGTTCAGAGTCATGTGTCCTACTGAACACAGCCTGGTTCAGAGTCATGTGTCCTACTGAACACAGCCTGGTTCAGAGTCATGTGTCATACTGAACACAGCCTGGTTCAGAGTCATGTGTCCTACTGAACACAGCCTGGTTCAGAGTCATGTGTCCTACTGAACACAGCCTGGTTCAGAGTCATGTGTCCTACTGAACACAGCCTGGTTCAGAGTCATGTGTCCTACTGAACACAGCCTGGTTCAGAGTCATGTGTCCTACTGAACACAGCCTGGTTCAGAGTCATGTGTCCTACTGAACAGAGCCCGGTTCAGAGTCATGTGTCCTACTGAACACAGCCCGGTTCAGAGTCATGTGTCCTACTGAACACAGCCCAGTTCAGAGCTATGTGTCCTACTGAACACAGCCTGGTTCAGAGACATGTGCCCTACTGAACACAGCCTGGTTCAGAGTCATGTGTCCTACTGAACACAGCCTGGTTCAGAGTCATGTGTCCTACTGAACACAGCCTGGTTCAGAGTCATGTGTCCTACTGAACACAGCCTGGTTCAGAGTCATGTGTCCTACTGAACACAGCCCGGTTCAGAGTCATGTGTCCTACTGAACACAGCCCGGTTCAGAGTCATGTGTCCTACTGAACACAGCCCAGTTCAGAGCTATGTGTCCTACTGAACACAGCCTGGTTCAGAGTCATGTGCCCTACTGAACACAGCCTGGTTCAGAGTCATGTGTCCTACTGAACACAGCCCGGTTCAGAGTCATGTGTCCTACTGAACACAGCCTGGTTCAGAGTCATGTGTCCTACTGAACACAGCCTGGTTCAGAGTCATGTGTCCTACTGAACACAGCCTGGTTCAGAGCTATGTGTCCTACTGAACACAGCCTGGTTCAGAGTCATGTGTCCTACTGAACACAGCCTGGTTCAGAGTCATGTGTCCTACTGAACACAGCCGGGTTCAGAGCTATGTGTCCTACTGAACACAGCCGGGTTCAGAGTCATGTGTCCTACTGAACACAGCCCAGTTCAGAGTCATGTGTCCTACTGAACACAGCCCGGTTCGGAGTCATGTGTCCTACTGAACACAGCCTGGTTCAGAGTCATGTGTCATACTGAACACAGCCTGGTTCAGAGTCATGTGTCCTACTGAACACAGCCTGGTTCAGAGTCATGTGTCCTACTGAACACAGCCTGGTTCAGAGTCATGTGTCCTACTGAACACAGCCTGGTTCAGAGTCATGTGTCCTACTGAACACAGCCTGGTTCAGAGTCATGTGTCCTACTGAACACAGCCTGGTTCAGAGTCATGTGTCCTACTGAACACAGCCTGGTTCAGAGTCATGTGCCCTACTGAACACAGCCTGGTTCAGAGTCATGTGTCCTACTGAACACAGCCTGGTTCAGAGTCATGTGTCCTACTGAACACAGCCTGGTTCAGAGTCATGTGTCCTACTGAACACAGCCTGGTTCAGAGTCATGTGTCCTACTGAACACAGCCCGGTTCAGAGTCATGTGTCCTACTGAACACAGCCCGGTTCAGAGTCATGTGTCCTACTGAACACAGCCCAGTTCAGAGCTATGTGTCCTACTGAACACAGCCTGGTTCAGAGTCATGTGCCCTACTGAACACAGCCTGGTTCAGAGTCATGTGTCCTACTGAACACAGCCCGGTTCAGAGTCATGTGTCCTACTGAACACAGCCTGGTTCAGAGTCATGTGTCCTACTGAACACAGCCTGGTTCAGAGTCATGTGTCCTACTGAACACAGCCTGGTTCAGAGCTATGTGTCCTACTGAACACAGCCTGGTTCAGAGTCATGTGTCCTACTGAACACAGCCTGGTTCAGAGTCATGTGTCCTACTGAACACAGCCGGGTTCAGAGCTATGTGTCCTACTGAACACAGCCGGGTTCAGAGTCATGTGTCCTACTGAACACAGCCCAGTTCAGAGTCATGTGTCCTACTGAACACAGCCCGGTTCGGAGTCATGTGTCCTACTGAACACAGCCTGGTTCAGAGTCATGTGTCATACTGAACACAGCCTGGTTCAGAGTCATGTGTCCTACTGAACACAGCCTGGTTCAGAGTCATGTGTCCTACTGAACACAGCCTGGTTCAGAGTCATGTGTCCTACTGAACACAGCCTGGTTCAGAGTCATGTGTCCTACTGAACACAGCCTGGTTCAGAGTCATGTGTCCTACTGAACACAGCCTGGTTCAGAGTCATGTGTCCTACTGAACACAGCCTGGTTCAGAGTCATGTGTCCTACTGAACACAGCCTGGTTCAGAGTCATGTGTCCTACTGAACACAGCCTGGTTCAGAGTCATGTGTCCTACTGAACACAGCCTGGTTCAGAGTCATGTGTCCTACTGAACACAGCCTGGTTCAGAGTCATGTGTCCTACTGAACACAGCCCGGTTCAGAGTCATGTGTCCTACTGAACACAGCCCGGTTCAGAGTCATGTGTCCTACTGAACACAGCCCAGTTCAGAGCTATGTGTCCTACTGAACACAGCCTGGTTCAGAGTCATGTGCCCTACTGAACACAGCCTGGTTCAGAGTCATGTGTCCTACTGAACACAGCCTGGTTCAGAGTCATGTGTCCTACTGAACACAGCCTGGTTCAGAGTCATGTGTCCTACTGAACACGGCCTGGTTCAGAGTCATGTGTCCTACTGAACACAGCCTGGTTCAGAGTCATGTGTCCTACTGAACACAGCCTGGTTCAGAGTCATGTGTCCTACTGAACACAGCCTGGTTCAGAGTCATGTGTCCTACTGAACACAGCCTGGTTCAGAGTCATGTGTCCTACTGAACACAGCCTGGTTCAGAGTCATGTGTCCTACTGAACAAAGCCTGGTTCAGAGTCATGTGTCCTACTGAACACAGCCTGGTTCAGAGTCATGTGTCCTACTGAACACAGCCTGGTTCAGAGTCATGTGTCCTACTGAACACAGCCTGGTTCAGAGTCATGTGTCCTACTGAACACAGCCTGGTTCAGAGTCATGTGTCCTACTGAACACAGCCTGGTTCAGAGTCATGTGTCCTACTGAACACAGCCTGGTTCAGAGTCATGTGTCCTACTGAACACAGCCTGGTTCAGAGTCATGTGTCCTACTGAACACAGCCTGGTTCAGAGTCATGTGTCCTACTGAACACAGCCTGGTTCAGAGTCATGTGTCCTACTGAACACAGCCCGGTTCGGAGTCATGTGTCCTACTGAACACAGCCTGGTTCAGAGTCATGTGTCATACTGAACACAGCCTGGTTCAGAGTCATGTGTCCTACTGAACACAGCCTGGTTCAGAGTCATGTGTCCTACTGAACACAGCCTGGTTCAGAGTCATGTGTCCTACTGAACACAGCCTGGTTCAGAGTCATGTGTCCTACTGAACACAGCCTGGTTCAGAGTCATGTGTCCTACTGAACACAGCCTGGTTCAGAGTCATGTGTCCTACTGAACACAGCCTGGTTCAGAGTCATGTGCCCTACTGAACACAGCCTGGTTCAGAGTCATGTGTCCTACTGAACACAGCCTGGTTCAGAGTCATGTGTCCTACTGAACACAGCCTGGTTCAGAGTCATGTGTCCTACTGAACACAGCCTGGTTCAGAGTCATGTGTCCTACTGAACACAGCCCGGTTCAGAGTCATGTGTCCTACTGAACACAGCCCGGTTCAGAGTCATGTGTCCTACTGAACACAGCCCAGTTCAGAGCTATGTGTCCTACTGAACACAGCCTGGTTCAGAGTCATGTGCCCTACTGAACACAGCCTGGTTCAGAGTCATGTGTCCTACTGAACACAGCCCGGTTCAGAGTCATGTGTCCTACTGAACACAGCCTGGTTCAGAGTCATGTGTCCTACTGAACACAGCCTGGTTCAGAGTCATGTGTCCTACTGAACACAGCCTGGTTCAGAGCTATGTGTCCTACTGAACACAGCCTGGTTCAGAGTCATGTGTCCTACTGAACACAGCCTGGTTCAGAGTCATGTGTCCTACTGAACACAGCCGGGTTCAGAGCTATGTGTCCTACTGAACACAGCCGGGTTCAGAGTCATGTGTCCTACTGAACACAGCCCAGTTCAGAGTCATGTGTCCTACTGAACACAGCCCGGTTCGGAGTCATGTGTCCTACTGAACACAGCCTGGTTCAGAGTCATGTGTCATACTGAACACAGCCTGGTTCAGAGTCATGTGTCCTACTGAACACAGCCTGGTTCAGAGTCATGTGTCCTACTGAACACAGCCTGGTTCAGAGTCATGTGTCCTACTGAACACAGCCTGGTTCAGAGTCATGTGTCCTACTGAACACAGCCTGGTTCAGAGTCATGTGTCCTACTGAACACAGCCTGGTTCAGAGTCATGTGTCCTACTGAACACAGCCTGGTTCAGAGTCATGTGTCCTACTGAACACAGCCTGGTTCAGAGTCATGTGTCCTACTGAACACAGCCTGGTTCAGAGTCATGTGTCCTACTGAACACAGCCTGGTTCAGAGTCATGTGTCCTACTGAACACAGCCTGGTTCAGAGTCATGTGTCCTACTGAACACAGCCCGGTTCAGAGTCATGTGTCCTACTGAACACAGCCCGGTTCAGAGTCATGTGTCCTACTGAACACAGCCCAGTTCAGAGCTATGTGTCCTACTGAACACAGCCTGGTTCAGAGTCATGTGCCCTACTGAACACAGCCTGGTTCAGAGTCATGTGTCCTACTGAACACAGCCTGGTTCAGAGTCATGTGTCCTACTGAACACAGCCTGGTTCAGAGTCATGTGTCCTACTGAACACGGCCTGGTTCAGAGTCATGTGTCCTACTGAACACAGCCTGGTTCAGAGTCATGTGTCCTACTGAACACAGCCTGGTTCAGAGTCATGTGTCCTACTGAACACAGCCTGGTTCAGAGTCATGTGTCCTACTGAACACAGCCTGGTTCAGAGTCATGTGTCCTACTGAACACAGCCTGGTTCAGAGTCATGTGTCCTACTGAACAAAGCCTGGTTCAGAGTCATGTGTCCTACTGAACACAGCCTGGTTCAGAGTCATGTGTCCTACTGAACACAGCCTGGTTCAGAGTCATGTGTCCTACTGAACACAGCCTGGTTCAGAGTCATGTGTCCTACTGAACACAGCCTGGTTCAGAGTCATGTGTCCTACTGAACACAGCCTGGTTCAGAGTCATGTGTCCTACTGAACACAGCCTGGTTCAGAGTCATGTGTCCTACTGAACACAGCCTGGTTCAGAGTCATGTGTCCTACTGAACACAGCCTGGTTCAGAGTCATGTGTCCTACTGAACACAGCCTGGTTCAGAGTCATGTGTCCTACTGAACACAGCCTGGTTCAGAGTCATGTGTCCTACTGAACACAGCCTGGTTCAGAGTCATGTGTCCTACTGAACACAGCCCGGTTCAGAGTCATGTGTCCTACTGAACACAGCCTGGTTCAGAGTCATGTGTCCTACTGAACACAGCCCGGTTCAGAGTCATGTGTCCTACTGAACACAGCCCGGTTCAGAGCTATGTGTCCTACTGAACACAGCCTGGTTCAGAGTCATGTGCCCTACTGAACACAGCCTGGTTCAGAGTCATGTGTCCTACTGAACACAGCCCGGTTCAGAGTCATGTGTCCTACTGAACACAGCCTGGTTCAGAGTCATGTGTCCTACTGAACACAGCCTGGTTCAGAGTCATGTGTCCTACTGAACACAGCCCGGTTCAGAGCTATGTGTCCTACTGAACACAGCCTGGTTCAGAGTCATGTGTCCTACTGAACACAGCCTGGTTCAGAGTCATGTGTCCTACTGAACACAGCCGGGTTCAGAGCTATGTGTCCTACTGAACACAGCCGGGTTCAGAGTCATGTGTCCTACTGAACACAGCCTGGTTCAGAGTCATGTGTCATACTGAACACAGCCTGGTTCAGAGTCATGTGTCCTACTGAACACAGCCTGGTTCAGAGTCATGTGTCCTACTGAACACAGCCTGGTTCAGAGTCATGTGTCCTACTGAACACAGCCTGGTTCAGAGTCATGTGTCCTACTGAACACAGCCTGGTTCAGAGTCATGTGTCCTACTGAACACAGCCTGGTTCAGAGTCATGTGTCCTACTGAACACAGCCTGGTTCAGAGTCATGTGTCATACTGAACACAGCCTGGTTCAGAGTCATGTGTCCTACTGAACACAGCCTGGTTCAGAGTCATGTGTCCTACTGAACACAGCCTGGTTCAGAGTCATGTGTCCTACTGAACACAGCCTGGTTCAGAGTCATGTGTCCTACTGAACACAGCCTGGTTCAGAGTCATGTGTCCTACTGAACACAGCCTGGTTCAGAGTCATGTGTCCTACTGAACACAGCCTGGTTCAGAGTCATGTGTCCTACTGAACACAGCCTGGTTCAGAGTCATGTGTCCTACTGAACACGGCCTGGTTCAGAGTCATGTGTCCTACTGAACACAGCCTGGTTCAGAGCTATGTGTCCTACTGAACACAGCCTGGTTCAGAGTCATGTGTCCTACTGAACACAGCCTGGTTCAGAGTCATGTGTCCTACTGAACACAGCCGGGTTCAGAGCTATGTGTCCTACTGAACACAGCCGGGTTCAGAGTCATGTGTCCTACTGAACACAGCCCAGTTCAGAGTCATGTGTCCTACTGAACACAGCCCAGTTCAGAGTCATGTGTCCTACTGAACACAGCCCGGTTCGGAGTCATGTGTCCTACTGAACACAGCCGGGTTCAGAGTCATGTGTCCTACTGAACACAGCCTGGTTCAGAGTCATGTGTCCTACTGAACACAGCCTGGTTCAGAGCTGTGTGTCCTACTGAACACAGCCTGGTTCAGAGTCATGTGTCCTACTGAACACAGCCTGGTTCAGAGTCATGTGTCCTACTGAACACAGCCGGGTTCAGAGCTATGTGTCCTACTGAACACAGCCGGGTTCAGAGTCATGTGTCCTACTGAACACAGCCCAGTTCAGAGTCATGTGTCCTACTGAACACAGCCCAGTTCAGAGTCATGTGTCCTACTGAACACAGCCCGGTTCGGAGTCATGTGTCCTACTGAACACAGCCGGGTTCAGAGTCATGTGTCCTACTGAACACAGCCTGGTTCAGAGTCATGTGTCCTACTGAACACAGCCTGGTTCAGAGCTGTGTGTCCTACTGAACACAGCCTGGTTCAGAGTCATGTGTCCTACTGAACACAGCCCAGTTCAGAGTCATGTGTCCTACTGAACACAGCCTGGTTCAGAGTCACGTGTCCTACTGAACACAGCCCAGTTCAGAGCTATGTGTCCTACTGAACACAGCCTGGTTCAGAGCTATGTGTCCTACTGAACACAGCCTGGTTCAGAGTCATGTGTCCTACTGAACACAGCCTGGTTCAGAGTCATGTGTCCTACTGAACACAGCCTGGTTCAGAGTCATGTGTCCTACTGAACACAGCCTGGTTCAGAGTCATGTGTCCTACTGAACACAGCCTGGTTCAGAGTCATGTGTCCTACTGAACACAGCCTGGTTCAGAGTCATGTGTCCTACTGAACAGAGCCCGGTTCAGAGTCATGTGTCCTACTGAACACAGCCCGGTTCAGAGTCATGTGTCCTACTGAACACAGCCCAGTTCAGAGCTATGTGTCCTACTGAACACAGCCTGGTTCAGAGTCATGTGCCCTACTGAACACAGCCTGGTTCAGAGTCATGTGTCCTACTGAACACAGCCTGGTTCAGAGTCATGTGTCCTACTGAACACAGCCTGGTTCAGAGTCATGTGTCCTACTGAACACAGCCTGGTTCAGAGTCATGTGTCCTACTGAACACAGCCCGGTTCAGAGTCATGTGTCCTACTGAACACAGCCCGGTTCAGAGTCATGTGTCCTACTGAACACAGCCCAGTTCAGAGCTATGTGTCCTACTGAACACAGCCCGGTTCAGAGTCATGTGCCCTACTGAACACAGCCTGGTTCAGAGTCATGTGTCCTACTGAACACAGCCCGGTTCAGAGTCATGTGTCCTACTGAACACAGCCTGGTTCAGAGTCATGTGTCCTACTGAACACAGCCTGGTTCAGAGTCATGTGTCCTACTGAACACAGCCTGGTTCAGAGTTATGTGTCCTACTGAACACAGCCTGGTTCAGAGTCATGTGTCCTACTGAACACAGCCTGGTTCAGAGTCATGTGTCCTACTGAACACAGCCGGGTTCAGAGCTATGTGTCCTACTGAACACAGCCTGGTTCAGAGTCATGTGTCCTACTGAACACAGCCCAGTTCAGAGTCATGTGTCCTACTGAACACAGCCCGGTTCGGAGTCATGTGTCCTACTGAACACAGCCTGGTTCAGAGTCATGTGTCATACTGAACACAGCCTGGTTCAGAGTCATGTGTCCTACTGAACACAGCCTGGTTCAGAGTCATGTGTCCTACTGAACACAGCCTGGTTCAGAGTCATGTGTCCTACTGAACACAGCCTGGTTCAGAGTCATGTGTCCTACTGAACACAGCCTGGTTCAGAGTCATGTGTCCTACTGAACACAGCCTGGTTCAGAGTCATGTGTCCTACTGAACACAGCCTGGTTCAGAGTCATGTGCCCTACTGAACACAGCCTGGTTCAGAGTCATGTGTCCTACTGAACACAGCCTGGTTCAGAGTCATGTGTCCTACTGAACACAGCCTGGTTCAGAGTCATGTGTCCTACTGAACACAGCCTGGTTCAGAGTCATGTGTCCTACTGAACACAGCCCGGTTCAGAGTCATGTGTCCTACTGAACACAGCCCGGTTCAGAGTCATGTGTCCTACTGAACACAGCCCAGTTCAGAGCTATGTGTCCTACTGAACACAGCCTGGTTCAGAGTCATGTGCCCTACTGAACACAGCCTGGTTCAGAGTCATGTGTCCTACTGAACACAGCCCGGTTCAGAGTCATGTGTCCTACTGAACACAGCCTGGTTCAGAGTCATGTGTCCTACTGAACACAGCCTGGTTCAGAGTCATGTGTCCTACTGAACACAGCCTGGTTCAGAGCTATGTGTCCTACTGAACACAGCCTGGTTCAGAGTCATGTGTCCTACTGAACACAGCCTGGTTCAGAGTCATGTGTCCTACTGAACACAGCCGGGTTCAGAGCTATGTGTCCTACTGAACACAGCCGGGTTCAGAGTCATGTGTCCTACTGAACACAGCCCAGTTCAGAGTCATGTGTCCTACTGAACACAGCCCGGTTCGGAGTCATGTGTCCTACTGAACACAGCCTGGTTCAGAGTCATGTGTCATACTGAACACAGCCTGGTTCAGAGTCATGTGTCCTACTGAACACAGCCTGGTTCAGAGTCATGTGTCCTACTGAACACAGCCTGGTTCAGAGTCATGTGTCCTACTGAACACAGCCTGGTTCAGAGTCATGTGTCCTACTGAACACAGCCTGGTTCAGAGTCATGTGTCCTACTGAACACAGCCTGGTTCAGAGTCATGTGTCCTACTGAACACAGCCTGGTTCAGAGTCATGTGTCCTACTGAACACAGCCTGGTTCAGAGTCATGTGTCCTACTGAACACAGCCTGGTTCAGAGTCATGTGTCCTACTGAACACAGCCCGGTTCAGAGTCATGTGTCCTACTGAACACAGCCTGGTTCAGAGTCATGTGTCCTACTGAACACAGCCCGGTTCAGAGTCATGTGTCCTACTGAACACAGCCCGGTTCAGAGTCATGTGTCCTACTGAACACAGCCCGGTTCAGAGCTATGTGTCCTACTGAACACAGCCTGGTTCAGAGTCATGTGCCCTACTGAACACAGCCTGGTTCAGAGTCATGTGTCCTACTGAACACAGCCTGGTTCAGAGTCATGTGTCCTACTGAACACAGCCTGGTTCAGAGTCATGTGTCCTACTGAACACGGCCTGGTTCAGAGTCATGTGTCCTACTGAACACAGCCTGGTTCAGAGTCATGTGTCCTACTGAACACAGCCTGGTTCAGAGTCATGTGTCCTACTGAACACAGCCTGGTTCAGAGTCATGTGTCCTACTGAACACAGCCTGGTTCAGAGTCATGTGTCCTACTGAACACAGCCTGGTTCAGAGTCATGTGTCCTACTGAACAAAGCCTGGTTCAGAGTCATGTGTCCTACTGAACACAGCCTGGTTCAGAGTCATGTGTCCTACTGAACACAGCCTGGTTCAGAGTCATGTGTCCTACTGAACACAGCCTGGTTCAGAGTCATGTGTCCTACTGAACACAGCCTGGTTCAGAGTCATGTGTCCTACTGAACACAGCCTGGTTCAGAGTCATGTGTCCTACTGAACACAGCCCGGTTCAGAGCTATGTGTCCTACTGAACACAGCCTGGTTCAGAGTCATGTGTCCTACTGAACACAGCCTGGTTCAGAGTCATGTGTCCTACTGAACACAGCCGGGTTCAGAGCTATGTGTCCTACTGAACACAGCCGGGTTCAGAGTCATGTGTCCTACTGAACACAGCCTGGTTCAGAGTCATGTGTCATACTGAACACAGCCTGGTTCAGAGTCATGTGTCCTACTGAACACAGCCTGGTTCAGAGTCATGTGTCCTACTGAACACAGCCGGGTTCAGAGCTATGTGTCCTACTGAACACAGCCGGGTTCAGAGTCATGTGTCCTACTGAACACAGCCCAGTTCAGAGTCATGTGTCCTACTGAACACAGCCCGGTTCGGAGTCATGTGTCCTACTGAACACAGCCTGGTTCAGAGTCATGTGTCATACTGAACACAGCCTGGTTCAGAGTCATGTGTCCTACTGAACACAGCCTGGTTCAGAGTCATGTGTCCTACTGAACACAGCCTGGTTCAGAGTCATGTGTCCTACTGAACACGGCCTGGTTCAGAGTCATGTGTCCTACTGAACACAGCCTGGTTCAGAGTCATGTGTCCTACTGAACACAGCCTGGTTCAGAGTCATGTGTCCTACTGAACACAGCCTGGTTCAGAGTCATGTGTCCTACTGAACACAGCCTGGTTCAGAGTCATGTGTCCTACTGAACACAGCCTGGTTCAGAGTCATGTGTCCTACTGAACAAAGCCTGGTTCAGAGTCATGTGTCCTACTGAACACAGCCTGGTTCAGAGTCATGTGTCCTACTGAACACAGCCTGGTTCAGAGTCATGTGTCCTACTGAACACAGCCTGGTTCAGAGTCATGTGTCCTACTGAACACAGCCTGGTTCAGAGTCATGTGTCCTACTGAACACAGCCTGGTTCAGAGTCATGTGTCCTACTGAACACAGCCTGGTTCAGAGTCATGTGTCCTACTGAACACAGCCTGGTTCAGAGTCATGTGTCATACTGAACACAGCCTGGTTCAGAGTCATGTGTCCTACTGAACACAGCCTGGTTCAGAGTCATGTGTCCTACTGAACACAGCCTGGTTCAGAGTCATGTGTCCTACTGAACACAGCCTGGTTCAGAGTCATGTGTCCTACTGAACACAGCCCGGTTCAGAGTCATGTGTCCTACTGAACACAGCCTGGTTCAGAGTCATGTGTCCTACTGAACACAGCCCGGTTCAGAGTCATGTGTCCTACTGAACACAGCCCGGTTCAGAGCTATGTGTCCTACTGAACACAGCCTGGTTCAGAGTCATGTGCCCTACTGAACACAGCCTGGTTCAGAGTCATGTGTCCTACTGAACACAGCCCGGTTCAGAGTCATGTGTCCTACTGAACACAGCCTGGTTCAGAGTCATGTGTCCTACTGAACACAGCCTGGTTCAGAGTCATGTGTCCTACTGAACACAGCCCGGTTCAGAGCTATGTGTCCTACTGAACACAGCCTGGTTCAGAGTCATGTGTCCTACTGAACACAGCCTGGTTCAGAGTCATGTGTCCTACTGAACACAGCCGGGTTCAGAGCTATGTGTCCTACTGAACACAGCCGGGTTCAGAGTCATGTGTCCTACTGAACACAGCCTGGTTCAGAGTCATGTGTCATACTGAACACAGCCTGGTTCAGAGTCATGTGTCCTACTGAACACAGCCTGGTTCAGAGTCATGTGTCCTACTGAACACAGCCTGGTTCAGAGTCATGTGTCCTACTGAACACAGCCTGGTTCAGAGTCATGTGTCCTACTGAACACAGCCTGGTTCAGAGTCATGTGTCCTACTGAACACAGCCTGGTTCAGAGTCATGTGTCCTACTGAACACAGCCTGGTTCAGAGTCATGTGTCATACTGAACACAGCCTGGTTCAGAGTCATGTGTCCTACTGAACACAGCCTGGTTCAGAGTCATGTGTCCTACTGAACACAGCCTGGTTCAGAGTCATGTGTCCTACTGAACACAGCCTGGTTCAGAGTCATGTGTCCTACTGAACACAGCCTGGTTCAGAGTCATGTGTCCTACTGAACACAGCCTGGTTCAGAGTCATGTGTCCTACTGAACAAAGCCTGGTTCAGAGTCATGTGTCCTACTGAACACAGCCTGGTTCAGAGTCATGTGTCCTACTGAACACAGCCTGGTTCAGAGTCATGTGTCCTACTGAACACAGCCTGGTTCAGAGTCATGTGTCCTACTGAACACAGCCTGGTTCAGAGTCATGTGTCCTACTGAACACAGCCTGGTTCAGAGTCATGTGTCCTACTGAACACAGCCTGGTTCAGAGTCATGTGTCCTACTGAACACAGCCTGGTTCAGAGTCATGTGTCATACTGAACACAGCCTGGTTCAGAGTCATGTGTCCTACTGAACACAGCCTGGTTCAGAGTCATGTGTCCTACTGAACACAGCCTGGTTCAGAGTCATGTGTCCTACTGAACACAGCCTGGTTCAGAGTCATGTGTCCTACTGAACACAGCCTGGTTCAGAGTCATGTGTCCTACTGAACACAGCCCGGTTCAGAGTCATGTGTCCTACTGAACACAGCCTGGTTCAGAGTCATGTGTCCTACTGAACACAGCCCGGTTCAGAGTCATGTGTCCTACTGAACACAGCCCGGTTCAGAGCTATGTGTCCTACTGAACACAGCCTGGTTCAGAGTCATGTGCCCTACTGAACACAGCCTGGTTCAGAGTCATGTGTCCTACTGAACACAGCCCGGTTCAGAGTCATGTGTCCTACTGAACACAGCCTGGTTCAGAGTCATGTGTCCTACTGAACACAGCCTGGTTCAGAGTCATGTGTCCTACTGAACACAGCCCGGTTCAGAGCTATGTGTCCTACTGAACACAGCCTGGTTCAGAGTCATGTGTCCTACTGAACACAGCCTGGTTCAGAGTCATGTGTCCTACTGAACACAGCCGGGTTCAGAGCTATGTGTCCTACTGAACACAGCCGGGTTCAGAGTCATGTGTCCTACTGAACACAGCCTGGTTCAGAGTCATGTGTCATACTGAACACAGCCTGGTTCAGAGTCATGTGTCCTACTGAACACAGCCTGGTTCAGAGTCATGTGTCCTACTGAACACAGCCTGGTTCAGAGTCATGTGTCCTACTGAACACAGCCTGGTTCAGAGTCATGTGTCCTACTGAACACAGCCTGGTTCAGAGTCATGTGTCCTACTGAACACAGCCTGGTTCAGAGTCATGTGTCCTACTGAACACAGCCTGGTTCAGAGTCATGTGTCATACTGAACACAGCCTGGTTCAGAGTCATGTGTCCTACTGAACACAGCCTGGTTCAGAGTCATGTGTCCTACTGAACACAGCCTGGTTCAGAGTCATGTGTCCTACTGAACACAGCCTGGTTCAGAGTCATGTGTCCTACTGAACACAGCCTGGTTCAGAGTCATGTGTCCTACTGAACACAGCCCAGTTCAGAGCTATGTGTCCTACTGAACACAGCCTGGTTCAGAGTCATGTGCCCTACTGAACACAGCCTGGTTCAGAGTCATGTGTCCTACTGAACACAGCCTGGTTCAGAGTCATGTGTCCTACTGAACACAGCCTGGTTCAGAGTCATGTGTCCTACTGAACACGGCCTGGTTCAGAGTCATGTGTCC
Source organism: Salvelinus alpinus (assembly GCF_045679555.1). NCBI lineage: Eukaryota > Metazoa > Chordata > Actinopteri > Salmoniformes > Salmonidae > Salvelinus > Salvelinus alpinus. The sequence continues at coordinate 21,014,827 of NC_092086.1, forward strand.
TACTGAACACAGCCTGGTTCAGAGCTATGTGTCCTACTGAACACAGCCTGGTTCAGAGTCATGTGTCCTACTGAACACAGCCTGGTTCAGAGTCATGTGTCCTACTGAACACAGCCGGGTTCAGAGCTATGTGTCCTACTGAACACAGCCGGGTTCAGAGTCATGTGTCCTACTGAACACAGCCCAGTTCAGAGTCATGTGTCCTACTGAACACAGCCCAGTTCAGAGTCATGTGTCCTACTGAACACAGCCCGGTTCGGAGTCATGTGTCCTACTGAACACAGCCGGGTTCAGAGTCATGTGTCCTACTGAACACAGCCCGGTTCAGAGCTATGTGTCCTACTGAACACAGCCTGGTTCAGAGTCATGTGTCCTACTGAACACAGCCTGGTTCAGAGTCATGTGTCCTACTGAACACAGCCGGGTTCAGAGCTATGTGTCCTACTGAACACAGCCGGGTTCAGAGTCATGTGTCCTACTGAACACAGCCTGGTTCAGAGTCATGTGTCATACTGAACACAGCCTGGTTCAGAGTCATGTGTCCTACTGAACACAGCCTGGTTCAGAGTCATGTGTCCTACTGAACACAGCCTGGTTCAGAGTCATGTGTCCTACTGAACACAGCCTGGTTCAGAGTCATGTGTCCTACTGAACACAGCCTGGTTCAGAGTCATGTGTCCTACTGAACACAGCCTGGTTCAGAGTCATGTGTCCTACTGAACACAGCCTGGTTCAGAGTCATGTGTCATACTGAACACAGCCTGGTTCAGAGTCATGTGTCCTACTGAACACAGCCTGGTTCAGAGTCATGTGTCCTACTGAACACAGCCTGGTTCAGAGTCATGTGTCCTACTGAACACAGCCTGGTTCAGAGTCATGTGTCCTACTGAACACAGCCTGGTTCAGAGTCATGTGTCCTACTGAACACAGCCCAGTTCAGAGCTATGTGTCCTACTGAACACAGCCTGGTTCAGAGTCATGTGCCCTACTGAACACAGCCTGGTTCAGAGTCATGTGTCCTACTGAACACAGCCTGGTTCAGAGTCATGTGTCCTACTGAACACAGCCTGGTTCAGAGTCATGTGTCCTACTGAACACGGCCTGGTTCAGAGTCATGTGTCCTACTGAACACAGCCTGGTTCAGAGTCATGTGTCCTACTGAACACAGCCTGGTTCAGAGTCATGTGTCCTACTGAACACAGCCTGGTTCAGAGTCATGTGTCCTACTGAACACAGCCGGGTTCAGAGCTATGTGTCCTACTGAACACAGCCGGGTTCAGAGTCATGTGTCCTACTGAACACAGCCTGGTTCAGAGTCATGTGTCATACTGAACACAGCCTGGTTCAGAGTCATGTGTCCTACTGAACACAGCCTGGTTCAGAGTCATGTGTCCTACTGAACACAGCCGGGTTCAGAGCTATGTGTCCTACTGAACACAGCCGGGTTCAGAGTCATGTGTCCTACTGAACACAGCCCAGTTCAGAGTCATGTGTCCTACTGAACACAGCCCGGTTCGGAGTCATGTGTCCTACTGAACACAGCCTGGTTCAGAGTCATGTGTCATACTGAACACAGCCTGGTTCAGAGTCATGTGTCCTACTGAACACAGCCTGGTTCAGAGTCATGTGTCCTACTGAACACAGCCTGGTTCAGAGTCATGTGTCCTACTGAACACAGCCTGGTTCAGAGTCATGTGTCCTACTGAACACAGCCTGGTTCAGAGTCATGTGTCCTACTGAACACAGCCTGGTTCAGAGTCATGTGTCCTACTGAACACAGCCTGGTTCAGAGTCATGTGTCCTACTGAACACAGCCTGGTTCAGAGTCATGTGTCCTACTGAACACAGCCTGGTTCAGAGTCATGTGTCCTACTGAACACAGCCTGGTTCAGAGTCATGTGTCCTACTGAACACAGCCTGGTTCAGAGTCATGTGTCCTACTGAACACAGCCCGGTTCAGAGTCATGTGTCCTACTGAACACAGCCCGGTTCAGAGTCATGTGTCCTACTGAACACAGCCCGGTTCAGAGCTATGTGTCCTACTGAACACAGCCTGGTTCAGAGTCATGTGCCCTACTGAACACAGCCTGGTTCAGAGTCATGTGTCCTACTGAACACAGCCTGGTTCAGAGTCATGTGTCCTACTGAACACAGCCTGGTTCAGAGTCATGTGTCCTACTGAACACGGCCTGGTTCAGAGTCATGTGTCCTACTGAACACAGCCTGGTTCAGAGTCATGTGTCCTACTGAACACAGCCTGGTTCAGAGTCATGTGTCCTACTGAACACAGCCTGGTTCAGAGTCATGTGTCCTACTGAACACAGCCTGGTTCAGAGTCATGTGTCCTACTGAACACAGCCTGGTTCAGAGTCATGTGTCCTACTGAACAAAGCCTGGTTCAGAGTCATGTGTCCTACTGAACACAGCCTGGTTCAGAGTCATGTGTCCTACTGAACACAGCCTGGTTCAGAGTCATGTGTCCTACTGAACACAGCCTGGTTCAGAGTCATGTGTCCTACTGAACACAGCCTGGTTCAGAGTCATGTGTCCTACTGAACACAGCCTGGTTCAGAGTCATGTGTCCTACTGAACACAGCCTGGTTCAGAGTCATGTGTCCTACTGAACACAGCCTGGTTCAGAGTCATGTGTCATACTGAACACAGCCTGGTTCAGAGTCATGTGTCCTACTGAACACAGCCTGGTTCAGAGTCATGTGTCCTACTGAACACAGCCCGGTTCAGAGTCATGTGTCCTACTGAACACAGCCTGGTTCAGAGTCATGTGTCCTACTGAACACAGCCCGGTTCAGAGTCATGTGTCCTACTGAACACAGCCCGGTTCAGAGCTATGTGTCCTACTGAACACAGCCTGGTTCAGAGTCATGTGCCCTACTGAACACAGCCTGGTTCAGAGTCATGTGTCCTACTGAACACAGCCCGGTTCAGAGTCATGTGTCCTACTGAACACAGCCTGGTTCAGAGTCATGTGTCCTACTGAACACAGCCTGGTTCAGAGTCATGTGTCCTACTGAACACAGCCCGGTTCAGAGCTATGTGTCCTACTGAACACAGCCTGGTTCAGAGTCATGTGTCCTACTGAACACAGCCTGGTTCAGAGTCATGTGTCCTACTGAACACAGCCGGGTTCAGAGCTATGTGTCCTACTGAACACAGCCGGGTTCAGAGTCATGTGTCCTACTGAACACAGCCTGGTTCAGAGTCATGTGTCATACTGAACACAGCCTGGTTCAGAGTCATGTGTCCTACTGAACACAGCCTGGTTCAGAGTCATGTGTCCTACTGAACACAGCCTGGTTCAGAGTCATGTGTCCTACTGAACACAGCCTGGTTCAGAGTCATGTGTCCTACTGAACACAGCCTGGTTCAGAGTCATGTGTCCTACTGAACACAGCCTGGTTCAGAGTCATGTGTCCTACTGAACACAGCCTGGTTCAGAGTCATGTGTCATACTGAACACAGCCTGGTTCAGAGTCATGTGTCCTACTGAACACAGCCTGGTTCAGAGTCATGTGTCCTACTGAACACAGCCTGGTTCAGAGTCATGTGTCCTACTGAACACAGCCTGGTTCAGAGTCATGTGTCCTACTGAACACAGCCTGGTTCAGAGTCATGTGTCCTACTGAACACAGCCTGGTTCAGAGTCATGTGTCCTACTGAACAAAGCCTGGTTCAGAGTCATGTGTCCTACTGAACACAGCCTGGTTCAGAGTCATGTGTCCTACTGAACACAGCCTGGTTCAGAGTCATGTGTCCTACTGAACACAGCCTGGTTCAGAGTCATGTGTCCTACTGAACACAGCCTGGTTCAGAGTCATGTGTCCTACTGAACACAGCCTGGTTCAGAGTCATGTGTCCTACTGAACACAGCCTGGTTCAGAGTCATGTGTCCTACTGAACACAGCCTGGTTCAGAGTCATGTGTCATACTGAACACAGCCTGGTTCAGAGTCATGTGTCCTACTGAACACAGCCTGGTTCAGAGTCATGTGTCCTACTGAACACAGCCTGGTTCAGAGTCATGTGTCCTACTGAACACAGCCTGGTTCAGAGTCATGTGTCCTACTGAACACAGCCCGGTTCAGAGTCATGTGTCCTACTGAACACAGCCTGGTTCAGAGTCATGTGTCCTACTGAACACAGCCCGGTTCAGAGTCATGTGTCCTACTGAACACAGCCCGGTTCAGAGCTATGTGTCCTACTGAACACAGCCTGGTTCAGAGTCATGTGCCCTACTGAACACAGCCTGGTTCAGAGTCATGTGTCCTACTGAACACAGCCCGGTTCAGAGTCATGTGTCCTACTGAACACAGCCTGGTTCAGAGTCATGTGTCCTACTGAACACAGCCTGGTTCAGAGTCATGTGTCCTACTGAACACAGCCCGGTTCAGAGCTATGTGTCCTACTGAACACAGCCTGGTTCAGAGTCATGTGTCCTACTGAACACAGCCTGGTTCAGAGTCATGTGTCCTACTGAACACAGCCGGGTTCAGAGCTATGTGTCCTACTGAACACAGCCGGGTTCAGAGTCATGTGTCCTACTGAACACAGCCTGGTTCAGAGTCATGTGTCATACTGAACACAGCCTGGTTCAGAGTCATGTGTCCTACTGAACACAGCCTGGTTCAGAGTCATGTGTCCTACTGAACACAGCCTGGTTCAGAGTCATGTGTCCTACTGAACACAGCCTGGTTCAGAGTCATGTGTCCTACTGAACACAGCCTGGTTCAGAGTCATGTGTCCTACTGAACACAGCCTGGTTCAGAGTCATGTGTCCTACTGAACACAGCCTGGTTCAGAGTCATGTGTCATACTGAACACAGCCTGGTTCAGAGTCATGTGTCCTACTGAACACAGCCTGGTTCAGAGTCATGTGTCCTACTGAACACAGCCTGGTTCAGAGTCATGTGTCCTACTGAACACAGCCTGGTTCAGAGTCATGTGTCCTACTGAACACAGCCTGGTTCAGAGTCATGTGTCCTACTGAACACAGCCCAGTTCAGAGCTATGTGTCCTACTGAACACAGCCTGGTTCAGAGTCATGTGCCCTACTGAACACAGCCTGGTTCAGAGTCATGTGTCCTACTGAACACAGCCTGGTTCAGAGTCATGTGTCCTACTGAACACAGCCTGGTTCAGAGTCATGTGTCCTACTGAACACGGCCTGGTTCAGAGTCATGTGTCCTACTGAACACAGCCTGGTTCAGAGCTATGTGTCCTACTGAACACAGCCTGGTTCAGAGTCATGTGTCCTACTGAACACAGCCTGGTTCAGAGTCATGTGTCCTACTGAACACAGCCGGGTTCAGAGCTATGTGTCCTACTGAACACAGCCGGGTTCAGAGTCATGTGTCCTACTGAACACAGCCCAGTTCAGAGTCATGTGTCCTACTGAACACAGCCCAGTTCAGAGCTATGTGTCCTACTGAACACAGCCCGGTTCAGAGTCATGTGTCCTACTGAACACAGCCGGGTTCAGAGTCATGTGTCCTACTGAACACAGCCTGGTTCAGAGTCATGTGTCCTACTGAACACAGCCTGGTTCAGAGCTGTGTGTCCTACTGAACACAGCCTGGTTCAGAGTCATGTGTCCTACTGAACACAGCCCAGTTCAGAGTCATGTGTCCTACTGAACACAGCCTGGTTCAGAGTCACGTGTCCTACTGAACACAGCCCAGTTCAGAGCTATGTGTCCTACTGAACACAGCCTGGTTCAGAGCTATGTGTCCTACTGAACACAGCCTGGTTCAGAGTCATGTGTCCTACTGAACACAGCCTGGTTCAGAGCTATGTGCCCTACTGAACACAGCCTGGTTCAGAGTCATGTGTCCTACTGAACACAGCCTGGTTCAGAGCTATGTGTCCTACTGAACACAGCCTGGTTCAGAGTCATGTGTCCTACTGAACACAGCCTGGTTCAGAGCTATGTGCCCTACTGAACACAGCCGGGTTGAGAGTCATGTGTCCTACTGAACACAGCCTGGTTCAGAGTCATGTGTCCTACTGAACACAGCCCGATTCAGAGTCATGTCTTAATACATGGCTCTGGCCCAGTTCAACTTCACCCTCAAGTTGATGTCACTTATCTGGTCTAGTTGGATGGGCCAAGGGTCACTACTGGCAGAGTTGAAAAGTAAAACTGAGAGGAGGAGACATTGGGCATTGATTATAACTGAGCAATCTGACAGATAACGTGTCACTGTGATTGGTCCAAAGTTCAATGTCGACCGGCACCAAGAGACAGGGACACACTCAGACAGACTGAACCAGTGGAGAGAGAAGAGAGAGAGAGAAGTACAGAGGAAAAGAGAAACACATTAAATCCTCTGGAAGGAGGCAGGACTGAAGAAAAGAAACAGGTACAGCCCAGATACATACAGGCCTTGGTTCTGAGAGAGATGGACATCCTTGAAACAGCCGCCTATGACCGAAGACAGCGCAGAAACACGGTATGATCCTTACCTCTAATCACACACACACACACACACACACACACACACACACACACACACACACACACACACACACACACACACACACACACACACACACACACACACACACACACACACACACACACACACACACACACACACACACACACACACACACACACACACACACATTAATAACACACACACACACACACACATTAATAACACACACACACACTTTTGTGTTAATGTATAATAATATAATTATTGTAAATCTCTCATATTAACTACCTCCCTTCTTCATCTCCTCTCATCTCCCCTTCCCCCCTCTCTCTCTCTCTCTCTCTCTCTCTCTCTCTCTCTCTCTCTCTCTCTCTCTCTCTCTCTCTCTCTCTCTCTCTCTCTCTCTCTCTCTCTCAGTACTGTGTTCTGTTTCTCTTTCTCTCGCCGTTCTTCCTGGCCATCGCTGTCTACTTCTATCTGTGGATCCCTGACTCCTCCCCCTCCGTCCTCGCTGCGGCTATTAAGGCCGCCCCTGTCATCTCATTGGCTCTCCTGGTGCTGAGCTACAAAGGGGGGAGGAGTCTCTTCGGTGTGGCGGGGGGCCTGATCATCTCGGCAGGCGGAGACTGTTGCCTTATATGGCCCGAGCTGTTTCTCCATGGTAACGAGAGCTTTTTCTACTGCTACTGATAAAGTCCTGCAGACACTGCAGACATGGCAGATAGCCTAGAGGTTAGAGAGGGCAAGCCAGAAACTGGAGGGTTGGCAGTTTGAATCGCATGTCTGACTGGATGTCACTGGAGGGTTGGCAGTTTGAATCCCATGTCTGACTGGATGTCACTGGAGGGTTGGCAGTTTGAATCCCATGTCTGACTGGATGTCACTGGAGGGTTGGCAGTTTGAATCCCATGTCTGACTGGATGTCACTGGAGGGTTGGCAGTATGAATCCCATGTCTGACTGGATGTCACTGGAGGGTTGGCAGTATGAATCCCATGTCTGACTGGATGTCACTGGAGGGTTGGCAGTTTGAATCCCATGTCTGACTGGATGTCACTGGAGGGTTGGCAGTATGAATCCCATGTCTGACTGGATGTCACTGGAGGGTTGGCAGTATGAATCCCATGTCTGACTGGATGTCACTGGAGGGTTGGCAGTATGAATCTCATGTCTGACTGGATGTCACTGGAGGGTTGGCAGTATGAATCCCATGTCTGACTGGATGTCACTGGAGGGTTGGCAGTATGAATCCCATGTCTGACTGGATGTCACTGGAGGGTTGGCAGTATGAATCCCATGTCTGACTGGATGTCACTGGAGGGTTGGTAGTTTGAATCTCATGTCTGACTGGATGTCACTGGAGGGTTGGCAGTATGAATCCCATGTCTGACTGGATGTCACTGGAGGGTTGGCAGTATGAATCCCATGTCTGACTGGATGTCACTGGAGGGTTGGCAGTATGAATCCCATGTCTGACTGGATGTCACTGGAGGGTTGGCAGTATGAATCCCATGTCTGACTGGATGTCACTGGAGGGTTGGCAGTATGAATCCCATGTCTGACTGGATGTCACTGGAGGGTTGGCAGTATGAATCCCATGTCTGACTGGATGTCACTGGAGGGTTGGCAGTATGAATCTCATGTCTGACTGGATGTCACTGGAGGGTTGGCAGTATGAATCCCATGTCTGACTGGATGTCACTGGAGGGTTGGCAGTATGAATCCCATGTCTGACTGGATGTCACTGGAGGGTTGGCAGTATGAATCCCATGTCTGACTGGATGTCACTGGAGGGTTGGCAGTATGAATCCCATGTCTGACTGGATGTCACTGGAGGGTTGGCAGTATGAATCCCATGTCTGACTGGATGTCACTGGAGGGTTGGCAGTATGAATCCCATGTCTGACTGGATGTCACTGGAGGGTTGGCAGTATGAATCCTATGTCTGACTGGATGTCACTGGAGGGTTGGCAGTATGAATCCCATGTCTGACTGGATGTCACTGGAGGGTTGGCAGTTTGAATCCCATGTCTGACTGGATGTCACTGGAGGGTTGGCAGTATGAATCCCATGTCTGACTGGATGTCACTGGAGGGTTGGCAGTTTGAATCCCATGTCTAACTGGATGTCAATGGAGGGTTGGCAGTTTGAATCTCATGTCTGACTGGATGTCACTGGAGGGTTGGCAGTTTGGATCCCATGTCTGACTGGATGTCACTGGAGGGTTGGCAGTTTGGATCTCATGTCTGACTGGATGTCACTGGAGGGTTGGCAGTTTGAATCTCATGTCTGACTGGATGTCACTGGAGGGTTGGCAGTTTGAATCCCATGTCTGACTGGATGTCACTGGAGGGTTGGCAGATTGGATCCTATGTCTGACTGGATGTCACTGGAGGGTTGGCAGTTTGAATCTCATGTCTGACTGGATGTCACTGGAGGGTTGGCAGTTTGGATCCCATGTCTGACTGGATGTCACTGGAGGGTTGGCAGTTTGAATCCCATGTCTGACTGGATGTCACTGGAGGGTTGGCAGTTTGAATCCCATGTCTGACTGGATGTCACTGGAGGGTTGGCAGTTTGAATCTCATGTCTGACTGGATGTCACTGGAGGGTTGGCAGTATGAATCCCATGTCTGACTGGATGTCACTGGAGGGTTGGCAGTATGAATCCCATGTCTGACTGGATGTCACTGGAGGGCTGGCAGTTTGAATCCCATGTCTGACTGGATGTCACTGGAGGGTTGGCAGTTTGAATCCCATGTCTGACTGGATGTCACTGGAGGGTTGGCAGTTTGAATCTCATGTCTGACTGGATGTCACTGGAGGGTTGGCAGTATGAATCCCATGTCTGACTGGATGTCACTGGAGGGTTGGCAGTATGAATCCCATGTCTGACTGGATGTCACTGGAGGGTTGGCAGTATGAATCCCATGTCTGACTGGATGTCACTGGGGGGTTGGCAGTATGAATCCCATGTCTGACTGGATGTCACTGGAGGGTTGGCAGTTTGAATCTGATGTCTGACTGGATGTCACTGGAGGGTTGGCAGTTTGGATCCCATGTCTGACTGGATGTCACTGGAGGGTTGGCAGTTTGAATCCCATGTCTGACTGGATGTCACTGGAGGGTTGGCAGTTTGAATCCCATGTCTGACTGGATGTCACTGGAGGGTTGGCAGTTTGAATCTCATGTCTGACTGGATGTCACTGGAGGGTTGGCAGTATGAATCCCATGTCTGACTGGATGTCACTGGAGGGTTGGCAGTATGAATCCCATGTCTGACTGGATGTCACTGGAGGGCTGGCAGTTTGAATCCCATGTCTGACTGGATGTCACTGGAGGGTTGGCAGTTTGAATCCCATGTCTGACTGGATGTCACTGGAGGGTTGGCAGTTTGAATCTCATGTCTGACTGGATGTCACTGGAGGGTTGGCAGTATGAATCCCATGTCTGACTGGATGTCACTGGAGGGTTGGCAGTATGAATCCCATGTCTGACTGGATGTCACTGGAGGGTTGGCAGTTTGGATCTCATGTCTGACTGGATGTCACTGGAGGGTTGGCAGTTTGAATCTCATGTCTGACTGGATGTCACTGGAGGGTTGGCAGTTTGAATCCCATGTCTGACTGGATGTCACTGGAGGGTTGGCAGTTTGGATCCCATGTCTGACTGGATGTCACTGGAGGGTTGGCAGTTTGAATCTCATGTCTGACTGGATGTCACTGGAGGGTTGGCAGTTTGAATCTCATGTCTGACTGGATGTCACTGGAGGGTTGGCAGTTTGAATCCCATGTCTGACTGGATGTCACTGGAGGGTTGGCAGTTTGAATCTGATGTCTGACTGGATGTCACTGAAGGGTTGGCAGTTTGAATCTCATGTCTGACTGGATGTCACTGGAGGGTTGGCAGTTTGAATCCCATGTCTGACTGGATGTCACTGGAGGGTTGGCAGTTTGAATCCCATGTCTGACTGGATGTCACTGGAGGGTTGGCAGTTTGAATCCCATGTCTGACTGGATGTCACTGGAGGGTTGGCAGTTTGAATCCCATGTCTGACTGGATGTCACTGGAGGGTTGGCAGTTTGAATCTCATGTCTGACTGGATGTCACTGGAGGGTTGGTAGTTTGAATCCCATGTCTGACTGGGTGTCACTGGAGGGTTGGCAGTTTGAATCCCATGTCTGACTGGATGTCACTGGAGGGTTGGCAGTTTGAATCTCATGTCTGACTGGATGTCACTGGAGGGTGGCTGGTGTGTAACGTCACTGGAGTACTCTGACATACTTCTATGACTATTAACCATGTATGGTGCCATCACCTGCTGTTGTGCACTTGAGCAAGACACTTAACCCACCATTGCTGCTCTTGGGGTGTTGCACTGCAGCTGACCCTGTGCTCCAACCGCTCTGTGTGTGTCTTGTTGGGGCGGATAAAGCAAATAGACAAATCTCTATTTCAGGTGGAATACGAGCAATAAAGTAATGTTGTTGTCTCTCTAATCCTCTCTTCAGGAATGGCCTACTTCGCCTTGGCCCACCTGCTCTACTCCCTCACCTTCCTCTCCACTCGTTACTCCTCCCTCAGCCCCTCCTCTTCCCTGTCCTACTTCTTCTGCCTGCTCCTGTGGCTGCTGGGGGGAGGCCTCTACGCCTACCTCTTCCCTTTCCTGCAGAAGACGCCGGACGCGGCCGCCCTGACTCCCGGCGTCGGGGTGTACGTGGCTCTGATCGTTCTGATGGCTACGCTGGCGGTTCGCACCCGCCGACCGCTGATCATGCTGGGCAGTTTGATCTTCATGACCTCTGACCTGACGCTGGCGCTGCAGACCTTCAAAGTGACGGAGCCCCTGGAGCACGGCAGGCACATCGTCATGACGACGTACTACCTGGCGCAGCTGCTGATCGCCGTGGGCGACATCAAGGCCGTGGAGGGCGGGTATGAGTTTGCCAAATGGAAGAAATCTTAGTTAAGGGGTTATGTCAGATATGGGCTAGGTCCCGATTTTCCACCCTGCTCCCGAAGTGTGCAAATAACTGCACACTTTCTCACATGGATTTAAAAATGGTGGAAACTCCCTCCAGCCAATGCTTACTTATACTAATCTCATGCTTTTAAATCAATGACAGGGAGTGTTCAATTGCACAATTCTGGAAAAGGGTGGAGAATCGAGACGTTGCAATGGAAAGCAAACTTGGGACTACTGCTCTCTGACTAGTCGACAGCTATAGGAACTTCAAGCTGTGTTGAGACTAGACTGAGAATGTGGCAGAAAAAAGTTGAAAAAGATTCCACCAAAGAAAATCCTCATTATTAAACAAAACCTCAGAGTATCAAGACAGTCTGTCCATTTGTTGAGAAAGCTCAGGGATGGGGCTGGGAAACATAACCACTGCCAAAATTCATAGACAGCTACGGATGCAAGGACTGACATGAGATCCACATGACAGTTTTTTAATAGTCCAGAATAGAATTCAATTTAGTCAAGGGTAATGATATTTCAATGTCTGTGAAAACAGTCCTACGGTCTTAAAGAAATGATTTGAGATGTGATGCACTTCCCTTGTGTTAGTTGTGGTTTATCAAACACATTCCGTATAACTGTCTGTTGATATGAAGAGACTATTCTCAGAAATGAAGTCCCTTATGAAAATGAAAATGTGTATTTATTCATGATGAAATGAGGATGAAAAATAAACAAAGTTGTGTTACATATTTCATGTTATTTCAGACTTAAGAACTCTGCAAAAGTCATCCATTGTGTTTATAGACACAGACAAGACAGAAACATCTCAACAAAACATTGACAAATGGTGGATATTCTGAATGAAAGACAGTCATTAACAAAGCCAAACACAAGAAGCCAACAGAAATGATTTATGGGTAGTGAAACTTGATCAAAATGGATTCTAATAAAACATCTGACTAATGAAGCTTGAAAGCTGAAAGATGCTAAACGGGTAACTTTATTTTACAGCCTAATTACCTGCTACTTATTCAGAAACATAACTATTTTATGTAATTTAAACAGTGTAAATTACTTAATATTACCCAATAACTAGTTGTCACTTGGTAAATAATTTTAACGAATACAAGAGGATACCAATTATTACCAAGTAACGTCACACTATGCCAGATAAATAAATGGTGACAGGGCTGTAAAATAGCATTACCACTAAAATGTTACATCTGATATTTTATGTCTGGAATCTGAGGTTTTCTTGGGCACACCCAGAATCCAAAGGTCAAGGCTTCTCTAATCTGTTTTCTTCAGCAGCATAACAGCAACACGGGGAAGTACGTCACAAAGCAGGATCAGAGAACCTGAATAAATGTTCAGAAATGACTTGCGGTACTATCGGAAAATAAAATATTATATCTTTATTCATCCAGGAAAACACCTTTGAAGTTAGAAACCTCTTTTGCAAGAGGTCAGCAGGAAGTAGTCAGGTGTATATCCAATACATAATGATATATAGACTGGACATGGTAGAAGTGACGGGACACAAGAGATCGCTGAAGTTAATCTGCGTTGCCTGGTGACAGTGATTAGTGAAGCACGCTCTGCTCTCTAAAGCCTGCTACACTGTTGGATCCCAGCCGCCCTGTAACATGGGTCTAGATGGACAAACCACATCAGAATATTTTCCTCAAGGAGAGTTCATTTTTTAAATGGATGTCCTCCTATGTCTCCAAGCCAATGACGGCACTGCAGGAGAAGTGGAGGACCAGTTGGATTTCAGCGATCCATTCCACTGTCGTCAGGTTTCCGTCCGCAGAAACAAACAGAACGCAAGCGCTGGCAGAACTCCAACTCTTCCTATAAGGAGGAGACCAGAGGAGAACTCTGTCAAGGAAACAGGACAAGATGCAGCCGTGTGGCAAATAACTAACAATATATATATAAATAGAAAAAGATGGGGGGGGAATCAATACATTATTCCATGTTATTAGCGATGCACCTTGAGAGATGGAGAAGACCGGTGGGAAAAGTAAGAGGGCCAGAATGAAAAGGTGATTTGAGAGATGGAGTGACAGAGGGACGGTATTAGAGAGATGGAGAGAAGACACACAGGGAGTGACAGAGGGACGGTATTAGAGAGATGGAGAGGAGACACATGGGGAGTGACAGAGGGACGGTATTAGAGAGATGGAGAGGAGACACATGGGGAGTGACAGAGGGATGGTATTAGAGAGATGGAGAGGAGACACATGGGGAGTGACAGAGGGATGGTATTAGAGAGATGGAGAGGAGACACATGGGGAGTGACAGAGGGACGGTATTAGAGAGATGGGGAGAGGAGACACATGGGGAGTGACAGAGGGATGGTATTAGAGAGATGGAGAGGAGACACATGGGGAGTGACAGAGGGATGGTATTAGAGAGATGGAGAGGAGACACATGGGGAGTGACAGAGGGACGGTATTAGAGAGATGGAGAGGAGACACATGGGGAGTGACAGAGGGATGGTATTAGACACACGGGGAGTGACAGAGGGATGGTATTAGAGAGATGGAGAGGAGACACACGGGGAGTGACAGAGGGACGGTATTAGAGAGATGGAGAGGAGACACATGGGGAGTGACAGGGGGATGGTATTAGAGAGATGGAGAGGAGACACATGGGGAGTGACAGAGGGATGGTATTAGAGAGATGGAGAGGAGACACATGGGGAGTGACAGGGGGATGGTATTAGAGAGATGGAGAGGAGACACATGGGGAGTGACAGAGGGATGGTATTAGACACACGGGGAGTGACAGAGGGACGGTATTAGAGAGATGGAGAGGAGACACATGGGGAGTGACAGGGGGATGGTATTAGAGAGATGGAGAGGAGACACATGGGGAGTGACAGAGGGATGGTATTAGAGAGATGGAGAGGAGACACATGGGGAGTGACAGAGGGATGGTATTAGAGGGATGGTATTAGAGAGATGGAGAGAGGAGACACATGGGGAGTGACAGGGGGATGGTATTAGAGAGATGGAGAGGAGACACATGGGGAGTGACAGAGGGATGGTATTAGAGAGATGGAGAGGAGACATGGGGAGTGACAGAGGGACGGTATTAGAGAGATGGAGAGGAGACACATGGGGAGTGACAGAGGGATGGTATTAGAGAGATGGAGAGGAAACACATGGGGAGTGACAGAGGGATGGTATTAGAGAGATGGAGAGGAGACACATGGGGAGTGACAGAGGGATGGTATTAGAGAGATGGAGAGGAGACACATGGGGAGTGACAGAGGGATGGTATTAGAGAGATGGAGAGGAGACATGGGGAGTGACAGAGGGATGGTATTAGAGAGATGGAGAGGAGACACGGGGAGTGACAGAGGGATGGTATTAGAGAGATGGAGAGGAGACACACGGGGAGTGACAGAGGGACGGTATTAGAGAGATGGAGAGGAGACACATGGGGAGTGACAGGGGGATGGTATTAGAGAGATGGAGAGGAGACACATGGGGAGTGACAGAGGGATGGTATTAGAGAGATGGAGAGGAGACACATGGGGAGTGACAGAGGGATGGTATTAGAGAGATGGAGAGAGGAGACACATGGGGAGTGACAGGGGGATGGTATTAGAGAGATGGAGAGGAGACACATGGGGAGTGACAGAGGGATGGTATTAGAGAGATGGAGAGGAGACATGGGGAGTGACAGAGGGACGGTATTAGAGAGATGGAGAGGAGACACATGGGGAGTGACAGAGGGATGGTATTAGAGAGATGGAGAGGAGACACATGGGGAGTGACAGAGGGATGGTATTAGAGAGATGGAGAGGAGACACATGGGGAGTGACAGAGGGATGGTATTAGAGAGATGGAGAGGAGACACATGGGGAGTGACAGAGGGATGGTATTAGAGAGATGGAGAGGAGACATGGGGAGTGACAGAGGGATGGTATTAGAGAGATGGAGAGGAGACATGGGGAGTGACAGAGGGATGGTATTAGAGAGATGGAGAGGAGACACACGGGGAGTGACAGAGGGACGGTATTAGAGAGATGGAGAGGAGACACATGGGGAGTGACAGGGGGATGGTATTAAGGCTTCGGCTGGCTCCTAGCCGAATGAGTGTGCTGCATCCTCCCTTCAAAGACATTTGCTTGAAAAACGAGAAAAAAGCGGCAACAGTAGCGTTTGTCCATATTGAGATGCTGTAGCCGGTATACACTTCCTCAAAATAGTCTGAATTAATCTAAGATAACTCAAAAAATGTCATTACTTTTGACGTTTAGTCGCGTAATTTTACATCTAGTTAAGATGTTTGGTGCAGTATTTCTAAACTAAAAAAATGTGCATGTGAACGGAGTGTCTATCGTTGAATGATAAATACTTAATTTAAGAATCCCTACCGTTGACCAATGACTGACGAAGGGGCGTAGACTTCTGCTACCGAAATTCAGTTTGACTCGAGAAAAAAGTGCATGAACATCCGAACCCTCGCCGAAGACCAAAAACTTCACAAAATGACATAATATATGCACAAACTGTTCCAAACAGAGAGATGGAGAGGTTCTTGGGTCACATGGGAAGTGAAAGAAGGAGAAGAGTGGAGAAAAGTGTGTAGGGGTACCAACCTGACACTCCTCTCTCCCCTGCAGATCCTCAGCCCGCTGGTTGAGCATCTCCTCCAGCCCCAAGGTGGGGCTCTGACAGTCCCTCAGACCCAGAGGACTCTCCTCCACCAGGCTACAGACAGACAGATTTGTTTTATTGAAGCTCTATTGAGAAGACATTGCAAGTTCCAAGCCATTTTCTCTTTGTGTGTTCCCATGTATTACCAGCAGAGGGCGCCGAGCACATGCTCGTGGAAGGAGGAGTGAGGCGTGCGAAGAACGGACACCAGCTGTTGCACCATACCCATGGAGAGAACTGTATCTGAGAGAGGGAGAGATAGTACATCGCCACACAAGGACACACATTTCTTTAGTTATGATCCAAATAACCCAGTTCAAATCATTTCTTAGATCGGGGGACACAAAGGATGATACTCTTTATTGACACTACCAATAACAATACACAGCAGCAAACAGAGTCTCGCTGTCAGACTGAGTCACTGTTAGTCACACACAAACCTTTATGCTCTGGGTGGACTGTGAGCAGGTTGAGGAGTAAGAAAGACGACTTGGTCCTCAGTTTCTCGTTGTCAGACTGCATGCCTCTCATCAGCACAGAGAAGCCATCGTGAGACAGGAAGGCCCTGAGACCTACTTCCTGCTCACGCACCAGACCTGATGGAGAGAGAAAGGGTTACTGTGTGGTATTTCACTGCTGCTCAAATCTAAATAAACTCTTATCAGCAACACCCAGGTCAGTGGAACTTCATTTAGATCTGAGAGGAACAGGATATATTAGCAATATTGTTGCCAAGTGTCAACACTTACAGGAGACAGCGTAGAGGGCCTTCACTCGAACGGTGGGGTGGGGATCTGAGTCAGTCAGCTGCAGCAGTTTGGATAGCGCCCCCTTGCTGAGTAAGTGGCACTGCACTTCGGGCATGTTCTGGGCACAGGAGGCGATGAGCTGGGCACCACGCCACCTCACGCTGCCCTGAGGATGGTTCAAGCACTGCGACATACACAGGTCCAACCCACCCAGGGTCATCAGGTCTGACACACAGACAGACGAGACACATTACAATGGACACAGTATTATTATTATTAATGAATATAACTTGTCATTCATGTCCATGTTGATCTGTCTTTACTGGAATATCAGTAATATACAGTGCATTAGTAAAGTATTCAGACCCCTCGACTTTTTACACATTGTTACATTACAGCCTTACTCAAAAATGTATTAAAAATGTTTTTCAATACCCCATAATGATAAAGAGTAAACAGGTTTTTAGAAATGTTTGCAAATATATTAAAAAGAATAAACAGAAATACCTTATTTACATAAGTATTCAGACCCTTTGTTATGAGACTCGAAATTGAGCTCAGGTGCATCCTGTTTCCATTGATATTCCTTGAGATGTTTCTACAACTTGGAGTCCACCTGTGGTATATTAAATTGATTGGACATGATTTGGAAAAGCACACACTTGTCTATATAAAGGTCCCGCAGTTGACAGTGCGTGTCAGAGCAAAAACCAAGCTATGAGAATGAAGGAATTGTCCATAGAGCTCCGAGACAGGATAGTGTCAAAGCACAGATCTGGGGAAGTGCACCAAAAAATGTCTGCAGCATTGAAGGTCCCCAAGAACACAGTGGCCTCCATCATTCTTAAATGGAAGAAGTCTGGAACCACCAAGACTCTTCCTAGAGCTGGCCGCCCGGCCAAACTGAGCAATTAGGGTAGAAGCGCCTTGGTCAGGGAGGTGACCAAGAACCCGATGGTCACTCTGACAGACCTCCAGTTCCTCTGTGAAGATGGGAGAACCTTCCAGAAGGACAACCATCTCTGAAGCACTCCACCAATCAGGCCTTTATGGTAGAGTTGCCAGACAGAAGCCACACCTCAGTAAAAGGAGTGAAGGCCCGCTTGGCGTTTGCCAAAAGGCACCTAAAGACTCTCAGACCATGAGAAGTAAGATTATCTAGTCTGATGAAACCAATATTGAACTCCTTGGGCTGAATGCCAAGCATCACATCTGGAGGAAACTTGGCACCATCCCTACAGTGAAGCATGGTGGTGGCAGCATCATGCTGTGGGGATGTTTTTCAGCGGCAGGGACTGGGAGATCAGGACCGAGGGAAAGATGAACGGAGCAAAGTACAGAGAGATCATTGATGAAAACCTCCTCCAGAGCGCCCAGGACCTCAGACTGGGGCGAAGGTTCACCTTCCAACAGGACAACAACCCTAAGCACACAGGCAAGACAACGCAGGAGTGGCTTCGGGACAAGTCTCTGAAAGTCTTTGAGTGGCCAACCAGAGTCCGGACTTAAACCCGATTGAACATCTCTGGAGACCTGAAAATAGCTGTGCAGCGACACTCCCCATGCAACCTGACAGAGCTTGAGAGGTTCTGCAAAGAAGAAAGGGAGAAACTCCCCAAATACACGTGTACCAAGCTTGTAGCGTCATACCTGTTGTTAAAGGTGATTAAACAAAGTACTGAGTAAAGTGTCTGAATATTTATGTAAATATGATATTTCAGTTTTTTTGCTTTGTCATTATGGGGTATTGTACATAGTTTAATCCATTTTAGAATAATGTAACAAAATGTGAAAAAAGGTCAAGGGGTCTGAATACTTTCCGAATGCAATGTATAAAACTACAGCAACTTAAAGTTTAATTTGATATTGTTTTAACTAGGGTCCATCAAAGACAGTGGAATCTTTCATTTGGGTCACAAGCTGAAGTGTAATTTCTTTACATCAGCACCTGTTGCTTGGCATGTCTCACCTCTGGCATTGTCTAGGTTCTCACACAGCTCTGAGAGAAACTCCAGTGCCCTTTCTGTCTCCCCCTCTTCATCCTCTTCATCCTCCTCTCCCTCTCTCCCCCTCTCACACCCTCCATCTCTCAGCATAACACGCATACACTCCTTCATCTGTTCCACCTCGCTGTTCTGTCCTTTGGCCACTTCCGCAAGAGCTCCTTTCAACCATTCTTTCCTCTGTAACAAAAGTGACATTACGGTCAATGTAAAATTGGTAGTCAATGTAACAAGTTGTTGTGAGATCTGCTAATCCACACAGTCATCTGTAATGAAGACGACCTGGGAGGTGACTAGGAAGGACCATTACCTCCTCTGACATGGGTTCAGGGAGGGCGGGTCCATCTGCAGCAGAGCCAGCCTCCACAGCCAATCGAAGGACACCCTGGAGGTTTTGGGGATGTCTCCTGTTGCGTTGGTCTTCTGCCATGATGCTCTGTGCCGATGAGAAAAATGGGTGAAATTATTCCAGAACTTGTTTGTCAATGTATTATTCCCCAAATTTGGTACTGAATTGTGGTCAGAAAGTGAAATCAACCTATGCACTTGGTAACGTTCAATTAATTGCAATTAGGGTTCCAATCTGCTCTACAAATTCTGACATACGATCAGTATTATGCTATAGTCTATTGATAACTTGAATGACTAATTTTAGCTAGATCTCCAGGAAGCAGCTACGCGGCATGTAAAGAGCCGCAAGTTCCTGACCGCTGACACATTCCATTCTCAAATGAATCAACTAACCATAGCCCGAGTTGGTATTAAAGTGGTTGTAACTAACGTTAGCTAGGTGAGTGATGAAAAATAGGACATTTTATCCCTGATACTAGGCCTAGCTAACAGCGAGCAAGTTGCTGGCTATGAAAGTTGTCACATAAATATCAAACACATACAGAATAACAGCTGCTGGGTAGGTTTAGCTATTTTGAGAGCTACAGCAAAGGTCTTGGGTAGGCTACAAAGCCAGAAAGAAAGCGATCGTACTAGCTACTGTTAGCACAGTAAACAACATGTCAGACAGTTTGACGTAGCTGGGTTGCTCTTATTACTTTGGTCTCATATACTTGCCTGTTTGTTCAAAACTCCGACTGTCACGACGTTAAAGTTGGTTTTTATTTCGCTGCCCTTTAATACTGTACAAGACTGTAACGATACTAGAACATTCTAGCTGGGTGACAAGCTAATTGCTGTGCGTAGAATCATCATGCGTTTCAGGGGAAGCCATTCTTCTTCTTCTGTGGGTTTCATGGCAGACTACAACCCAAAAAAGGTGTATTGCCGCCACCAACTGGACGGGTTCAAATCAAATCCAATTTTATTTGTCACATGCGCCGAGTACAACAGGTGCAGGTAGACCTTACAGTGAATTTCTTACTTACAAGCCCAACAATGCAGTTTTAAGAAAACATATTTTAAAAAGTAATAGATAAGAATAACAAATAATTAAAGAGCAGCAGTAAATAATATACAGGGGGTACCGGTACAGAGTCAATGTGTCAATGTGCGGGAGCCCCGGTGTCAGGGTAATTGAGGTAATTATGTACATGTAGGTAGAGTTATTAAAGTGGCTATGCATAGATAATAACAGAGTAGCAGAAGCGTAGTGAGGGGGGGCGGCTGCAGTGACGCAACCGTCAGGATGCTCTCGATGGTGTAGCTGTAAAACCTTTTGAGGATCTGAGGACCCATGCCAAATCTTTTCAGTCTCCTGAGGGGGAATGCCCTCTTCACGACTGTCTTGGTGTGCTTGGACCATGTTAGTTTGTTGGTACCTGCTCCACTACAGCCCCGTCGATGAGAATGGGGGCGTGCTCGGTCCTCCTTTTCCTGTAGTCCACAATCATCTCCTTTGTCTTGATCACGTTGAGGGAAAGGTTGTTGTCCTTGCACCACACGGTCAGGTCTCTGACGTCTCATCATTGTCGGTGATCAGGCCTACCACTGTTGTGTCATCAGCAAACTTAATGATGGTGTTGGAGTCGTGCCTGGCCGTGCAGTCATGAGTGAACAGGGAGTACAGGAGGGGACTGAGCACGCACCCCTGAGGGGCCCCCGTGTTGAGGATCAGTGTGGCAGATGTGTTGTTACCTACCCTTACCACCTGGGGGTGGCCCGTCAGGAAGTCCAGGATCCAGTTGCAGAGGGAGGTGTTTAGTCCCAGGGTCTTTAGCTTAGTGATGTGCTTTGGGCGGCACTATGGTGTTGAAATCTGAGCTGTAGTCAATGAATAGCCTTCTCACATAGGTGTTTCTTTTGTCCAGGTGGGAAAGGGCAGTGTGGAGTGCAATAGAGATGGCTTCATCTGTGGATCTGTTGGTGCGGTATGCAAATTGGAGTAGGTCTAGGGTTTCTGGGATAATGGTGTTGATGTGAGCCATGACCAGCCTTTCACAGCATTTCATGGCTACAGACGTGAGTGCTACGAGTC
The DNA here is from genome assembly GCF_045679555.1 of Salvelinus alpinus. NCBI lineage: Eukaryota > Metazoa > Chordata > Actinopteri > Salmoniformes > Salmonidae > Salvelinus > Salvelinus alpinus. The sequence continues at coordinate 21,036,099 of NC_092086.1, forward strand.
GGTAGTCATTTAGGCAGGTTACTTTCGTTTTCTTGGACACAGGGACTATGGTGGTCTACTTGAAACATGTTGGTATTACAGACTCAGACAGTGAGAGTTTGAAAATGTCAGTGAAGACACTTGCCAGTTAGTCAGCGCATGCTCGGAGTACACGTCCTGCAATCCGTCTGGTCCAGCGGCCTTGTGAATGTTGACCTGTTTAAAGGTCTTACTCACATCTACTGCGGAGAGCGTGATCACACAGTCGTCCAGAACAGCTGATGCTCTCATGCATGTTTCAGTGTTACTTGCCTCGAAGCGAGCATAGCTCTATTTAGCTCGTCTGGTAGGCTCGTGTCACTGGGCAGCTCTCGGCTGTGCTTCCCTTTGTAGTCTGTAATAGTTTGCAAGTCCTGCCACATTCGACGGGCATCGGGGCCGGTGTAGTACGATTCGATCTTATTTCTGTATTGACTCTTTGCTTGTTTTATGGTTAGTTGGAGGGCATAGAGGCATTCTTATACGCTCCCGGGTTAGAGTCCCACACCTTGAAGCGGCAGCTCTACCATTAACTCAGTGTGAATGTTGCCTGTAATCCATGTCTTCTGGTTGGGGTATGTACGTACAGTCACTGTGGGGACGACGTCCTCGATGCACTTATTGATAAAGCCAGTGACTGATGTGGTGTACTCCTCAATGCCATCGGAAGAATCCCAGAACATATTCCAGTCTGTGCTAGCAAAACAGTCCTGTATAAACTGAGTCACTGGGGCGTCCTGCTTTAATATTTGCTTGTAAGCAGGAATCAGGAGGATGGAGTTATGGTCAGATTTGCCAAATGGAGGGTGAGGGAGAGCTTTGTACGCGTCTCTGTGTGTGGAGTAAAGGTGGTCTAGAATTTTTTTCCCTCTGGTTGCACATTTAACATGCTGATAGAAATTAGGAAAACTGATTTAAGTTTCCCTGCATTAAATTCCCCGGCCACTAGAAGGACCGCCTCTGGATGAGCATTTTCCTGTTTGCTTATGGCGGAATACATCTCATTGAGTTCGGTTTTAGTGCCAGCCTTTGTCTGTGGTGGTATGTAGACAGCTATGAAAAATACAGATGAAAACTCTCTACAGCTTATCATGAGATACTCTACCTCAGGTGAGCAAAACCTTGAGACTTCCTTTGATATCGTGCAACAGCTATTGTTTACAAATATGCATAGGCCCCCACCCCGTGTCTTACCGGAGGCTGCTGTTCTGTCCTGCCGATAGAAAGTATAACCCACCAGCTGTATGTTCTTAATGTCGTCGTTTTAATGTCCTGTTGGTAGGATATACGTGCTTTCAGTTCGTCCCATTTATTTTCCAGCGATTGAACATTAGCTAGCAGAACAGAAGGCCAGGGCAGATTAGCCACTCATCGCCTGATCCTCACAAGGTATCCTGATCTCTTTCCGCAAAACCTACGTTTCCTTTTCCAGCGAATCACAGAGATCTGGGCCTGGTCGGGTGTCCGTAGTATATCCCTCGTGTCCGACTCATTGAAGAAGAACTCCTCGTCCAATTTGAGGTGAGTAATCCCAGTCCTGATGTCCAGAAGCTCTTTTCAGTCATAAGAGACGAGAGCAGCAACATTATGTACAAAACAAGTTACGAACAACACAAAAACACAAAAAAATACCATGGTTGGTTAATTAAGAGCCGATAAGACGTTAGCCCTCCCCTTGAAACCAAAACAAGTTAAAAAGAAAATCCATACGTGATAGGGAAACTAACTTAATCCACCCAAATAAAAATAGTACATTGACAAAACAAAACTCCCACTTCTTCCTTCTTTCAATTCTCCACATCTCCTTTCTCAGGCTCTAGGGACTGAGAGGGTGGTACGGCCTGTGACAATATTCCATGTCACTCCTTCGCTGAGAAATCTTTCAGCCCCAGGAACCGCTCCGCCACTTCCACAATGATTTCTATATTCCTGGACCTTCTCTCCACCTTGGCAGTGCCATTAATTACCATAGCTATAAAGGCCACAAAGTTCACCTTATTAACCTTTAAAATGTCAAGATCCTGCTGGTGAAAGGCAACCCCTGCAGCCTGCAGTGAAGGCCTATCCACCCCCAAGGACTCTTCAGGTGCACCATTCAAACCCTCAACCCTTTTAACAGCTACTGCATGTGATATGCTTTGGACAGCCCTGACTTTGGCCTCCTCATTCTCTTTCACCCTGCATGAGAAAGGAAAGGAGATATGGAGAATTGAAAGAAGGAAGAAGTGAGAGTTTTGTTTTGTCAATGTACTATTTTTATTTGGGTGGATTAAGTTAGTTTCCCTATCACGTATGGATTTTCTTTTTACCTTGTTTTGGTTTTAACCCATCCAGTTGGTGGTGGCCACACACCTTTTTGGGTTGTTGTCCGCCATATAACCCACAGACGAAGAAGAAGAAACAGTTACCATGTAATGACGTCACTTTCATTCCCTTGTCAGTCCAAGATGGCGGCGCTCGTTGGGTTTCGTGCATGTTTCTCTGGTTAGTTAAAGTTATACAATGCATTCACAACCACACGCCCAATATTGTAATTTACTGCGTTCAATTATTAATAGTCTTTATTTACCATTATAATGTTTTGCTTTTTAATCGCGACGAAACGTATGTGGTGTTTGAATTAACCCTAGTGAGCAAGGATGCTGTAGCAGGCTAGCCGCTCTACTCGTTCCGCAGGCAGAGCAAGGTCACGTTAAATAATATTAGTTAAACTAGCTATCTCTTGCGTTGTGAAAACGTTAGGCCTATCAGAAACGTGTCAGACACAGTTAAAAACGAAATTAGTTTTCTAACGATGTAGCTAGCGTCAGACACATTTGCATTTTGAAGGCATAACATACAGCGAACAGTAACGTGTATTGATGTAGCCTAGGTTATAACAGATAACTAGCCTATACACATTATGGATGGCCTAGCTTCGTCCCGCAACATAGCTAAGGGGTTTTGTTGTGACATTAGTCTTATGAGTTGTATATAATAAAACCAATGTCTCAACATAATCCCTTATGTTGCAGGACGAAGCTAGATGGCCCTAAGCCATGTATGTACACCATGTCATATTTAGCTAGCGACTTCTCTTGACACAGTCGACGGTCACCTGATTACTAAATACATGTTATCATTCTAGCCCTTCAGCTTTCCTCACCGGGTCTCCTGCACAGCTCCTATAAACTGGTGAGTACCTAGACAGTGTTTTGAGTATGAGTATGCAGTCATTCACACATCCTATGGCTAACCAATCAGGGATATAAAATCACAGTCCTAGGGGGTAGTAATGTTTGCTGGTTTTAGTAATGCATTGGGTGGCAAAAACTGGGTTCACGATTGCCTTTTTTGGACTGATCTCCTGCCCATATGTGTCTTCTGTTCCTGCTGTCCATCAAACACTCTTCTTCATCCTTTTTCTCTCTCAGTGTGCAGTGCCATTTACTCGGCGGAACTTTGCAGCAGAGGCCAAGGCCAAGAAAACATACGCAAGAGACAAGCCCCATGTGAACATTGGCACGATCGGCCATGTTGACCATGGCAAGACAACTCTAACGGCTGCCATCACCAAAGGTAACTGATGTCACCTTTTATTTTTCTCACTTTACATCTGTATTATTGAATTCAAACTAAACAGATAACAAGCGTGCTTGAAACCCACTGAGTTACTGTGGACTGTTGACCAATCAAAGCATTTGCCAGCAAAATAACAATGTTCTGTCAGATGCTGTGTGTTCTATATTTGATGCTGTTGTATGTTTCTAATTGAGCCTTTGTGGTTCCCAGTGCTGGCTGAGGCTGGAGGCGCCCGCTATAAGAAGTATGAGGACATTGACAATGCCCCCGAGGAGAAGGCCAGGGGCATCACCATCAATGCATCCCATGTAGAGTACACCACAGCCAACAGACACTATGCACACACAGACTGCCCGGGCCATGCTGACTACGTCAAGGTAACACAAGCGCCTGAACACACATGTTATTCCCATTCTAAAATCCACCCTAAACCCATACCTCTCTGTTGCCTGGCTACCCAAACTCCTTGCTCCGGCCAAATGCCAGGCTACATCCACGGACGAGAGTTTTTATGCCACAATGAGTCTGGATCGGAGTACCTACCTGACGATTTCTAGAACACAAACACGTTGTAACCATTCTGATTGGTCCCAGAAACTGATGGGTTAGGCCAGAGCCAGAACACACGTGGGTAAAGCGGTATTTTGAAAATTCGTCATTGGCTTTGATACTCTGATTGGTAAGAGACGATCCAATCACTGAAGACTTTTGTTTTGTTAAACACCCATCATTTTGACGTCACCACAAACTAAAATGATGGCAGTCTCAGACTGAAGTATGTAGCGAACATAGAGCAGTGGAAGAATTCAGTTTGAGTCGTCAGGTAAACCCCTCTGTGGGTTTGAGAAGATCTGACAGGATTGGATGGGTATACGGCACAGGGATGTTGGGCATGTTGCTTATCCATAACCCTGAGGCCCGTTTTCACAAGGTCTCAGTAGGAGTGCTGATCTAGGATCAGTTCCTCCCTCTTATTCACTATAATTTCAGACCTGCCAACCTGCACGCATTTTGCATACCATGCGCGCAATTTGAGATTTGCGCGCATCATTAACCGGAGAAGTACTCCGGTTAAAGAAACGACTCTAAAATATACAGAACACATTGTTTTTGACTCAACCATCTGATGTTGGAGCTGAGCCAATCAGAGGTCCTGGGCGAGGAGAGAATCTCTCGCTCTCTGCTTTAGTATTATTTGCTCCCTCCAGCTGGATGGCAGCTCTCCACTTCGTCTGTTGATACCACTGATGTGTGAGGAATACGGGTAGGGTAATGGCTGTGTTAGTCAAGCACATAAGCACTATTATTTGGTAGGTGGCTCCTTAGCTAAGGCGTCATTACGAAGAAAGTAGTTAGCTACAGCGTTTAGTCAACGAAGTGAGAACACCCCCACAGATGCCTTGATCTCCACCATCATAGTAGGCGCGAGCGCATTGACGAGCATGGAAACGTGCAGTGCATCGGTAGTTCAGTGCACGTCGCTGTGTGGATGGAAACAGACATGGCCGTGAGAGCTGTTCCACTAATAGTCTTTCACCGTTAAAGACTAGTAGTCCCATGTTAATGAATCAGTTGTTGATCTGTCCTGTTCATATAGCTGGAGGTCAACAGTAGGCTGCTAATGATGTGATAATAGTCAGGTCAGCCATGACAACAAGGCATGTTGAATGAATGGCAGCCTGGTAGTCAGACCTCACTGGATGGATGAGGTCAGGGATGACAACAAGGCATGTTGAATGAATGGCAGCCTGGTAGTCAGACCTGATGGATGGATGAGGTCAGGGATGACAACAAGGCATGTTGAATGAATGGCAGCCTGGTAATCAGACCTAACTGGATGGATGAGGTCAGGGATGACAACAAGGCATGTTGAATGAATGGCAGCCTGGTAGTCAGACCTGACTGGATGGATGATGTCAGGGATGACAACAAGGCATGTTGAATGAATGGCAGCCTGGTAGTCAGACCTCACTGGATGGATGAGGTCAGGGATGACAACAAGGCATGTTGAATGAATGGCAGCCTGGTAGTCGGACCTAACTGGATGGATGAGGTCAGGGATGGAGATCTGGAACCAGCTCATATAGACCTAGTTCAGTTGTTTTATATTCCAGATAGCCTACTGCTACAGTCAGCTGGACTACTACAGTCAGCTGGACTGCTACAGTCAGCTGGACCGCTACAGTCAGCTGGACCGCTAGAGTCAGCTGGACCGCTAGAGTCAGCTGGACCGCTAGAGTCAGCTGGACCGCTAGAGTCAGCTGGACCGCTAGAGTCAGCTGGACCGCTAGAGTCAGCTGGACCGCTAGAGTCAGCTGGACCGCTAGAGTCAGCAGGACCGCTAGAGTCAGCAGGACCGCTAGAGTCAGCAGGACCGCTACAGTCAGCTGGACCGCTACAGTCAGCAGGACCGCTACAGTCATCTGGTCCGCTACAGTCAGCTGGACCACTACAGTCAACAGGACCGCTACAGTCAGCTGGACTGCTACATTGCATCCAGTAATTTAATTATTCCGAATTTTCTCCACAAACAAAATGAAGACAGTTTATATTTTCACTAGACTTTCCACATAAAGACAACTATTAATTAGAATAATCATTACCCCTAAATTGAACCTAGAACATTTTTGAAAGCTTCATCGAGACCACTTCAGTTTTATTTAGTCTCAAACAAGACTTCTGTGTTGGCTACATTGTTTGATATAATTTAAGACTCTAGGTTTCAGGAAATGGCAGTTACAGGTTTTTCAAAATTGCTAAATGCTCCAACTTCCTGAGGGGGAAGTTGACTAAACCGCCCCGGATCTCCCCCTACCCAACCTTTGGCTTACATCAGCACCACTTTGTCAGAAAATCCTAGGGAGAGCCCTGATTGTACATTTAAACATATTTCTAGTTAACTAGGGCAGCAGGTAGCCTAGTAGTTAGAGCGTTGGACTAGTAACCGAAAGGTTGCAAGATAGAATTCCTGAGCTGACAAGGTACAAATCTGTTGTTCTGCCCCTGAGCAAGGCAGTTAACCTACTGTTCCTAGTCCGTCATTGAAAATAAGAATTTGTTCTTAACTGACTTGCCTGGTAATTATTATTATTTATTTTTTAAACCACTGGGGGTGCCAAAGTGTTTGGCAGGTCTGTAATTTCAAAGGCAAAACCGATCCTCGATCTCTACTCCTACTGAGACACTGTGATTACGGGACCAGAATTTTAATGCGGGTTAGAGGCTAGGGGCATTGGATCAAATCCACGTTGATTTGCCACGGGATACAGCAGGTATAAACAGTACCGAGAGATGGTGACTAGCAGGCTCATCCTCAACAATGCACTATTCAATATGAAAGGTAAAGAAATAGAGAATGACAGTATGAAAGGTAAAGAAATAGAGAATGACAGTATGAAAGGTAAAGAAATAGAGAATGACAGTATGAAAGGTAAAGAAATAGAGAATGACAGTATGAAAGGTAAAGAAATAGAGAATGACAGTATGAAAGGTCACACAAGGTGACATGTTGACCTTTCTCCTATAGAACATGATCACAGGCACGGCTCAGCTGGACGGCTGCATCCTGGTGGTGGCCGCCACGGACGGACAGATGCCCCAGACCAGAGAGCACCTCCTGCTGGCCCGGCAGATCGGCGTGGAGCACGTGGTGGTGTTTGTGAACAAGGCGGATGCGGTGGAGGACAAGGAGATGCTGGAGCTGGTTGAGCTGGAGATCAGAGAGCTGCTCACAGAGTTTGGCTACGACGGTGAGAACACGCCCGTCGTCATCGGCTCGGCCCTCTGTGCCCTGGAGGTGAGTGCATGGTACGAGGTAGGGTTGGGGCGGTGACAGAATAACCTCACAACTTCAAATAGGCTATCAGCTCGCTGGCAAGGTTGATCCATTTTATTTTATTTGACCGTTTTAAAATACAAACATGCAACATAATTGAGGTTTAAAAACACAAAGTCAACTGACTTATTTCAATGTGCTCCTTTTAGGTAGCCTCACAAATCCTCCTGACCCCGCGAGCTTACATTAAACACTGTAGGGGTGTCAGTCTGGTAGGGGTGTCAGTCTGGTAGGGGTGTCAGTCTGGCAGGGGTGTCAGTCTGGCAGGGGTGTCAGTCTGGCAGGGGTGTCAGTCTGGCAGGGGTGTCAGTCTGGTAGGGGTGTCAGTCTGGTAGGGCTGCGACAGCACGAGCCCCATCTTTTCTATCACCGTTGCTTCTGGACCAATCAGCATCCTCTGAACTATGGGGGTGGTTTAGTTGATGACGGACACGTAGCGTCGTTGTTGACAGGCAGTAGACAACAACACATGTAACGTCATACTTCCAAGGTGATGGCTAAATATAAAGCTTTACATGACAGTCTGAACTCTGCTAAATAAACTCTGCTCCCTATCAGAGCTGCTCCATTCTGTGTGAAAGCATCTCATCTAAATTAGAGAACGGAAGGCTATCTGAGGTTACTGTATCAAGACTTTCTCTGTATTGAGTCTGATAAAGTACCCTAATCTCTATCATCGCTACAGTTTGGCAAAAACATTAGGTGCAAATTCATTAAGATATACCCCTGGCTGATGTTGGGCTACAATTTTTATTTTCACTTTGACATGTATATATTTATCTGCCTTTTTTGGCTCATTTAGCCGATTTGTCCTGCTGTTCGATATGCCTTTCTCTTGAAAGATGGCAAGTGCTTGTGTTACTTCCGAAAAATGCAGCACTGTGGTCTCTCTTCTGATTGGTTTGAAGGTGATCCAATCACCTTTGAATTTGTTTTGTGTAACGCCTCTTGGCCCAAACGGCATCCCTTCCAGACAGACAGCGCAGCGGTAATCAGTCTGGTAATTATGAGGCTAGCTTTTAGGTGAAACCTTACCTGTTGTCTCACCTCATCTAACCTACCCAGAACAAACAGCCTGACCTGGGGGTGAACGCAGTGCTGAAGCTCCTAGCAATAGTGGATGAATACGTCCCTCTGCCCAAGAGAGAGCTGGAGAAACCCTTCCTGCTGCCTATCGAGGGAGTCTACTCGATCCCAGGTGACTGACAACTAGCTCAAATCATAAAGAAACACAGATTTGTCATTTAGTTAAAAAGCTGTGTTGCCACTAGGTAGTTCCTCCTCACTCTGCCATCGACCTGACTCATTGTTAAGCTATTTAAAATGACATCATTCAGAAGTAGTGCAGGGATAAATTCAAGCTCTTCAGATAGGTGTTTCCTGATGAACACATGACAATAGATAAAACACTGCGATAGGATCCCACTGTCCCGTGCATACAGAGCCTGCCCCCTTGCTAGGCTCATCCCAGTGTTTGACAACGGTTTCCGTAGCCACTGAGCTATCTTGATAACTGAATCATTTCAAAGATGTTTTATGTCTGTGCAGCATGTGTTTTGTGATGGGAATAACGTGCCTGTTTCCTGTACATCTGTGTGTAGGAATAATCAGTATATCTATAACATTCCGTTCTCCTCCCCCTGTCGTTGTGACTTAGTAACAGTAACTGTTTGGAAGCACTTGTATCAGTTTCCTTTGTACCTTTCTGTTTCACCGTTTATTTGATTGATGCACGTATGATGTACTTGTCCCGTCAGCTGTCAGTGCTCCTGTCTCTGTTCTGATCTGTCTGTTGTCTAACCACGTCTCCCTCTGGGTATCAAAACCATTTATTAAACGTGTATTCATTCATCCCTCTTTCAGGCAGGGGTACGGTGGTGACTGGCACTTTGGAGAGGGGTGTCATTAAGAAGGGCGACGACTGTGAGTTTGTGGGGCACAACCGTGCCTTCAAGTCTGTGGTCACTGGTAAGTGAATGGGGAGCCACACCACTATAGAAAGATTGATTTCAATTCATTTCCAACAATTCTATTTTTTGTCATTCATAGAGCTTTCATTCTTCTAATTGTAGAGCTGTAGCACAGGTAACAGATGCTGTAAAACTGTGTTCATATTTCTAGAATTATTCCTATAAGTACAGTTTAACACTATAATTGCTGTTCATTGTCACAGTGGACTGACATCAATAGCCCTAACCCCTAGTACAGTGTACTGACAGAACTACAACTAATCCCTAGTACAGAGTACTAACAGAACTACAACTAACCCCTAGTACAGAGTACTGGCAGAACTAGCCCTAACCCCTAGTACAGTGTACTGACAGAACTACAACTAATCCCTAGTACAGAGTACTAACAGAACTACAACTAACCCCTAGTACAGAGTACTGGCAGAACTAGTCCTAACCCCTAGTACAGTGTACTGACAGAACTAGTCCTAACCCCTAGTACAGAGTGGTGACAGAACTAGTCCTAACCCCTAGTACAGTGCGGTGACAGAACTAGTCCTAACCCCTAGTACAGTGCGGTGACAGAACTAGTCCTAACCCCTAGTACAGAGTACTGACAGAACTAGTCCTAACCCCTAGTACAGAGTACTGACAGAACTAGTCCTAACCCCTAGTACAGAGTACTGACAGAACTAGTCCTAACCCCTAGTACAGTGTACTGACAGAACTAGTCCTAACCCCTAGTACAGTGTAGTGACAGAACTAGTCCTAACCCCTAGTACAGAGTACTGACAGAACTAGCCCTAACCCCTAGTACAGAGTACTGACAGAACTACAACTAACCCCTGGTACAAAGTACTGACAGAACTAGCCCTAACCCCTAGTATAGAGTGGTGACAACTAGCCCTAACCCCTAGTACAGTGTAGTGACAGAATTACAACTCACCCCTGGTACAGAGTACTGACAGAACTACAACTCACCCCTAGTACATTGTAGTGACAGAATTGAAACTAACCCCTAGTACAGTGTACTGACAGAACTACAACTAACCCCTAGTACAGAGTACTGACAGAACTACAACTAACCCCTGGTACAAAGTACTGACAGAACTACAACTAACCCCTAGTACAGTGTACTGACAGAACTACAACTAACCCCTGGTACAGTGTACTGACAGAACTAGCCCTAACCCCTAGTACAGTGCGGTCACATAACTAGTCCTAACCCCTAGTACAGAGTGGTGACAGAACTAGTCCTAACCCCTAGTACAGAGTGGTGACAGAACTAGCTCTAACACCAAGTTACAACTACAACAGTTTCTCCACTGCACTTCTAGCACTAATTACCCACTAATGGACAGTTACCCATAATATCCCTCTGGTAACCCCTCAACTCCATCCAAAACCTCCAAACACACCACCATTCTGAGTCTAATTGTTCTCCCTTCACCTCCCTTCTCCATCTCTGGTTCCCTCGCTCCCCCTCTCTCCTCCCCAGGCATTGAGATGTTCCACCAGTCTCTGGACAGAGCCGAGGCAGGAGACAACCTGGGGGCTCTGGTCCGAGGGCTGAAGAGGGAGGACATTAGGAGAGGGATGGTGATGAGCAAACCAGGCTCCATCCAGCCCCACCAGAAAGTCCAGGCCCAGGTCTGTATCATATAATAAATAAAGTCCATGTCTGTATCATATAATAAATAAAGTCCAGGTCTGTATCATATAATAAATAAAGTCCAGGTCTGTATCATAAATAAATAAAGTCCAGGTCTGTATCATATCATAAATAAAGCCCAGGTCTGTATCATATAATAAATAAAGTCCAGGTCTGTATCATATAATAAATAAAGTCCAGGTCTGTATCATATAATAAATAAAGTCCAGGTCTGTATCATATAATAAATAAAGTCCAGGTCTATATCATATAATAAATAAAGTCCAGGTCTGTATCATAAATAAATAAAGCCCAGGTCTGTATCATATAATAAATAAAGTCCAGGTCTGTATCATATAATAAATAAAGTCCAGGTCTGTATCATATAATAAATAAAGTCCAGGTCTGTATCATATCATAAATAAAGTCCAGGTCTGTATCATATAATAAATAAAGTCCAGGTCTGTATCATATCATAAATAAAGTCCAGGTCTGTATCATATCATAAATAAAGTCCAGGTCTGTATCATATCATAAATAAAGTCCAGGTCTGTATCACATCATAAATAAAGCCCAGGTCTGTATCATATCATAAATAAAGCCCAGGTCTGTATCATATCATAAATAAAGTCCAGGTCTGTATCATAAATAAATAAAGTCCAGGTCTGTATCATATCATAAATAAAGTCCAGGTCTGTATCATATCATAAATAAAGTCCAGGTCTGTATCATATCATAAATAAAGTCCAGGTCTGTATCATATCATAAATAAAGTCCAGGTCTGTATCATATCATAAATAAAGTCCAGGTCTGTATCATATCATAAATAAAGCCCAGGTCTGTATCATATCATAAATAAAGCCCAGGTCTGTATCATATCATAAATAAAGCCCAGGCCTGTATCATATCATAAATAAAGCCCAGGTCTGTATCATATCATAAATAAAGTCCAGGTCTGTATCATATCATAAATAAAGTCCAGGTCTGTATCATATCATAAATAAAGTCCAGGTCTGTATCATATCATAAATAAAGTCCAGGTCTGTATCATATCATAAATAAAGTCCAGGTCTGTATCATATCATAAATAAAGTCCAGGTCTGTATCATATCATAAATAAAGTCCAGGTCTGTATCATATCATAAATAAAGTCCAGGTCTGTATCATATCATAAATAAAGTCCAGGTCTGTATCATATCATAAATAAAGTCCAGGTCTGTATCATATCATAAATAAAGTCCAGGTCTGTATCATATCATAAATAAAGTCCAGGTCTGTATCATATCATAAATAAAGTCCAGGTCTGTATCATATCATAAATAAAGTCCAGGTCTGTATCATATCATAAATAAAGTCCAGGTCTGTATCACATCATAAATAAAGTCCAGGTCTGTATCACATCATAAATAAAGTCCAGGTCTGTATCACATCATAAATAAAGTCCAGGTCTGTATCACATCATAAATAAAGTCCAGGTCTGTATGATAAATAAAGTCCAGGTCTGTATCATAAATAAATAAAGTCCAGGTCTGTATCTTCAGCTAGCAGCCCTAGAGGAGGGTGAACTGTTGGTGTACTGTATGCGTAGTGTTGCTGTCTAGTATTCCCAGTATATAGTCTTCTGAAATAATTTCCCTTCATTCAGCGTTTTAAATTTGACCCTCTTAACTATGGTGTAGTATTTGTGGTATATTTGTAAATTGTGTTTATGTACTAGTGTATTATTCTCGTAGTCCAAGGTTAGGATATGTGTTCTTTAATTGAATGGCTGTAGAATCTGTCATTAAAACATTTCTTCATCCCAGGTCTATGTTCTGAGTAAGGAGGAGGGAGGCAGACACAAGCCCTTTGTCAGTAACTTCATGCCAGTCATGTTCTCACTCACCTGGGACATGGCCTGCAGGGTCTACCTGGCAGGAGACAAGGTATGTGTCCATCTGTCACCTTTTGAAATATTTTTCCCCAATGTGATTTGTGTATTCTAAAATAGTGTGCACCATAGTTCCAGGGCTGTGCTTTACCTTCTCCTCTCTCTAACAGGACATGGTGATGCCAGGTGAAGACACATCTCTGACCCTCACACTGCGCCAGCCTATGATTCTGGAGAAAGGTCAACGGTTCACTCTCAGAGATGGCAACAAAACTATTGGCACCGGCCTGGTTACTGACATACTGACCACCACAGAGGAAGACCAACACAACTGGGGCTGAGGAGAGAGGAGAAAATATGGGAGGGGAGGGAAGGGAAGGGGAGGGGGACTAATGGTGGGGAAGGAAGTATCTAGCTGTCCAATATATCGGTCTTTAGACACACACACACACACACACACACTGCAGTAAGGAGCTACTGAGACTGTATGTCTCTCTTCTTTCCTGACCAACCAGAAGACCCACAATGAGATGTTCAGAGTTGTCTTTCTGTGAAAAGACCAGACTGTCATTGTCCTCTTGTGTAATAAAATGTATTTAATAGTATAACATCCTGCCTGTTTTCACATCTACTTCATTGTTTGGTGACTTTGTATAATAAAGGTTTTCTAGGTTCTTTAGATTCAGGTTTGGGCAGCAATAGTCACCTGAACTAGCTGCTTCATATACCATTTAGAAACTATTAAAATATGGTTTAGTAGTCACATTTATTTTGTTCCATGTCAAATCAATTTTAGTTGGCACACATACTGTACACAATCCATGTCTCAATTGTCTGAAGGCTTAAAAATCCTTCTTTAACCTGACTCCTCCCCATCATCTACAATGAAGTGGATTTAACAGGTGACATCAATAAGGGATCGTATTTCACCACACAGGTAGACCTATTTATTACTGTATGAACATTCATAGCTGTAATTCAATTATTAACAGATGGACACAATGTCAATATGAATAACAGCTTTACTTCGTATAAAGAATATGAAATACAGTTTACCATAGATTAACACACATGGTTACATAGTATGAAATACAGTTAACCATAGATGAACACACAGGGTTACATAGAATGTAAGAAATGGTACATTTTCAAAAAGCCACGGTGCTACAATAAAATCAAAGCAGTGTACAACACACAAGACAATCCTGAGACGTATAATACACTGAAATAAAGTCTGGTAAAATGTAGAGTCACTAGGAAGACTATCAGGTTGAGATTAAGAAGCTGACTATAGTGACACTGAACTACAGTCAATATGTATAGACATGATGTCATCATAAAAGGAGGCTTTATACTGAGCTAACAGAACACACTGAACTACAGTCAATATGTATAGACATGATGTCATCATAAAAGGAGAGCTTTTTACTAAGCTAACAGAACACACACTACACTAACAAGCAACAGAAACAGAACACTGGTACAATATTCAAACAAGAAAACAAAAAGTGGGTCTCAACCTCTCATCCCGTTTCTTTAGCCACACCCATCCATCCAACCACCCCTTCCCCCTAATTAACAGTCTGATGGCCTGGAGATAAAAGCTCTTTTTCAGTCTCTCTGTCCCGGCATTGATGCACCTGTACTGTCTCCGCCTTCTACATGGTAGCGAGGTGAACGGGTCGTGGCTCGGGTGGCTGAGATCCTTGATGATCTTCTTGGCCTTCCTGTGACACCGGGTGCTGTAGATGTCCTGGAGGGCAGGCAGTGTGCCGCCGGTGATGTGTTTGTTGAGGTTCTTTTCCTGGCACCACTTTGCCAGAGCTGATTGATTGAGAGATTCAAGGAGCTATCATCGTTGATTCGAAGCATTGAATATTTACATTCATGCACTTTGAAATGTATTTTGTAACTGTCCCAGAAGCATTTAACTGCAGCGCACTCCCACAACCAAGGACTTGGAGCTGAGGCCATTCCTTCACTGACTCTGTGAGCTGTCAATCATTTAACCTGGGAAGGAAAGAAGGGAAGTGGATCTAAGTCCACACACTGCAGCATAGACATATAGGGGTCGTATTCACTAGACATCAAAGAGAAGAACACGGAACAAAACGGGCAGGGACTACCTGAACTTATCCAATAAGAACCTGGCATATGTTGAATATGACTCAGTGTCTGGATGTCTACAATGGCTTACTGATCACTACATCAGTGTGCTCATGAAACTGATCAGTAAAACTCACCTCAGTGTCTCCAGTTTATAGAGGGGATCCTCTTGTAGAGAAGAGAGCAGCTTTACTCCAGAGTCTCCTGGAGTATTTCCACTCAGGTCCAGCTCCTTCAGGTGGGAGGGGTTTGACCTCAGAGCTGAAACAAGAGAAGCACAGCCTTCCTCTGTGATGCTGCAACCTGCCAGCCTGTGGAAAGTGAGGAAAATTCACACAATATAACATATTTCAGAAAATGTACATTTTGCATCTGTAGCGATGTGTCATTTTAATGTCATATGTTGAACAATGTTGAACCTTTTATTGAATTGAAATGAACACATTTAAACTGATCAATTTTGTCAAATAATGGACTGGTGCCCAGATTCATAATTTCACTAGCCGGACTCCACCCAGTACCCTGCTCTGAACTTACACTGTCACTAGCCGGCTTACTAGCCCGGTTACTCAACCCTGCACCTTAGAGGCTGCTGCCCTATGTACACAGACATGGAATCACTGGTCACTTTAATAATGGAACACTGGTCACTTAAATGTTACATACTGTTTTACCCACTTCATATGTAAATACTAAATTCTAGTCAAGTCCATCCTATTCAACTATTGCTGTATATATACTATTCTACCCTACTGTACATATTATTCAGATATAGTACATATTCTATCCACATACTGTCCATAATGTCTATACATCCCATCACATATACTAGTGGAGGCTGCTGAGGGAAGGACGGTTCATACTAACGGCTGAAACGGAGCAAATAGAATGGCATCAAACATATGGAAACCATGGAAACCATGTGTTTGATACCATTACACTAATTGCGCCCCAGCCAATACCATGAGCCCGTCCTCCCCAATTAAGGCGCCACCAACCTCCTGTGACATATACACATATATATTATTTATACTCCGGACTTCAACATTACTCCTTCTAATATGTATATATTTCTTAATTCCATACTTTTACTTTTGGATTGGTGTGTATTGTTGTGAATTGTTAGATATTACTGCACTGTAAGAGGACCAAAATGGAAATAAGTCTCAGACTTTATTGTGTTATCCTCCATGATTTAACAATGGAAATAAGTCTCAGACTTTATTGTGTTATCCTCCATGATTTAACAATGGAAATAAGTCCCAGACTTTATTGTGTGTTATCCTCCATGACTTTAATTATGTGCATGTATGGCTTTTTCAAGTGTTATGTGTGTTTGTTTTTTTTAAATGGTGAAATTAATAAACTAAACTAAGTTGGAGCTAGGAACACAAGAATTTCGCTACAAAAACATCTGATAAATATGTGAATGCGACCAATACAATTTGATTTGATGAGGGATAGTTTTACCTCAGTGTCTCCAATTTACATTGTGGATTCTCAAGTCCAGCACAGACGAATCTCACTCCTGAATCCTGGAGTTCATTTCCTTTAAGTCTAGCTTTCTCAAACTTGAGGTATTTAAGCTGAGAGTTGAAGACACCACCTCACAGGATTCCTGTTAAGTTGTAATCATTCAACCTGGAGAGAGAGAATGCTGCTAAGTAATGCACACAAATCTATAACTACATTAACCAGGTTTCCATCCAACCTTTATATGTGCGGAAAGTACATGTGGATGGAAAAGGCCGGATGGAAACAGCAACTTTGTTGGTTACCTTTCCAAATATCGACTAAACAAAATACGGTGGGATCTTTTAGTGTCGGTAAAATGTGTTATGCAAGAAATGGCAGTGGAAACGAGTTTATCAGCAAATATTGGTATAATAACCATCATATGGAAGTACATTTGGAGTCACATGTTGTGTTGTTCCTCCCACTACAACTCTGGAAAGCACAGTTTATTAGTCTACAGATGAAATAAGTTATGATGAACTTCACAAGGTGATGAGCTTGATGCTCCTTTCCAATAAATATTGAGGGTCTTATTCTGGTGACATGATGACCGATGCTTAGCTGCCGTCTCTCTTTTGTCCATAATAATCTCATCATGTAGTCTATATACCCTCACTGTATCTGCCAGCTGTTGGCTAGAGGGCAAGTGCCAATACCAGAGTGGCTACATTCGCTATATAAAGCAACATTTTTAGTTACAAAACCATCAGTAGTGTTAAAAATGCGATGGAAACCATCACGCACAGCATTTTATCTAAACAAGTGAATTTGGTGGAAATATCTAAGATGGAAAAATGCGCATATTTTATTTATGCTGATTTTAGAATATTTGTCACCAATTGGATGGACACATAGCTAATGGTGCTATAGACAATATGAAGTAGTCATTTCAACCTTCATAATAACAACATCCAACAGTCATACATCTCAGTTTCCCTAGTTTACAGTGTGGATTTCCCAGTCCAGCAGAGAACACCTCCACTCATGAAGGTCATTTCCTCCCAGGTCAAGCTCTCTCAAACTTGAGGTGGTGAACCCAGAGAGTTGAACTCTGAGAGTTGAAGCCAGCACCTCAAATCATTTCTCAGTGAGGTTGCAATCATTCAACCTAGGAAGAGATGATCCAGCTAAGTAACCCACACAAACCTATAACTACCTTTACAACATGAAGAATGTACATCTTTATATTTACAACATCCACTTTCCTCTGCAGTGGAGAAAGTCAAAGTCAGTCAGGCTCCCAGGATTGGGAGTCCCATAGGGTGGTGCACAATCGGCCCAGCGTCGTCCAGGTTTGGCCGGGGTAGGCCGTCATTGTAAATAAGAAATTGTTCTTAACTGACTTGCCTAGTTAAATAATTGTTTATGTATTTTTTAAGTCACTCACTTCAATGTCTCCAGTTTACAGTGTGGATCCCCCAGTCCAGCAGAGAGCAGCTTCACTCCTGAATCCTGAAGTTTATTGCCACTCATGTCCAGCAGTCTCAGACAGCATGAATTTGATTTGAGAACAGAAGCCAGTGCCTCACAGCTTTTCTTGGTGAGTTTACATTCGTTCAGCCTGTGGAAAAAAAGGTGCATCTCAAGATACCCAGGTGCCAACAAAACATTTCCCCTTAAGGACTGAGTTGTCAGCCTAAATGGTAATGCAAGCTGATGTTCATTATTATGTTACATTAGCATGCTGTCTGGAATATAATTTGACTAATCACTTACAGGGCCGTTCTAGAGGGTCTGACAACTGGGAGAAGTTTGAGAAGAGATGCATCTGATCTGATGTATTTCTTCAGGTCAAACACATCCAGCTTCTCTGAGGTCAGCAACATGAAGACCAGAGCTGACCATTGTCCAGATGAGAGTTTAGATTTTGAGAGACTTCCTGAGCTCAGGTAGCTTTGGATCTCCTCCACTAGAGAATGATCATTCAGTTCATTCAGACAATGGAACAGATTGATGCATCTCTCCAGAGGGAGTTTCTTTATGATCTTCTCCTTGATGTACTTGACTGTTTCCTTGTTGCTTTGTGATCTGCTTCCTGTTGGTGTCAGTAGGCCTTGTAGGAGATGCTGATTGGACTCATGTGAAAGGCCTAGAAGGAAGCGGAGGAAAAGGTCCAGATGGCCATTTTCAAACTGCAAGGCCTTGTCCACTGCATCTTGGTATAGACTGTTTGTGATGCGGAGGGATCTCTCTTTAGCCATCAGATTGTTGTTGTCGTTAGTGAACATGAGGAACACATATAGTGCAGCCAGAAACTCCTGGATACTCAGATGTACAAAGCAGTACACCTTTATCTGGTTAAGCCCAGACTCTTCTCTGAAGATCTGAGTGCACACTCCAGAGTACACAGACGCGTCCTTGATGTCAATGCCACACTCTCTCAGGTCTTCCTCATAGAATATCAGATGGCCTTTTTCTAGCTGTTGAAAAGCCAGTTTTCCCAGTGCCAGAATCATCTCTTTATCCCAGTAAAAATCGTTGGAAGGCTCTACAGGATACTTCTGACTCCTCAGTTTTGACTGGAAGATCATGAGGTGAGCGTACATTTGAGTTAGATTCTTGGGGATCTCTCGACTCTCTGCTTCAACCAATAGTCTCTCTAGGACAGTGGCTGAAATCCAACAGAAGACGGGAATGTGGCACATGATGTGGAGGCTCCTTGACGTCTTTATGTGCGAGATGATTCTGCTGGCCAAGTCCTCCTCAGCGATTCTCTTCCTGAAGTATTCCTCCTTCTGTAGGTCATTGAACCCTCGTACCTCTGTCACCTGGTCAACACACTCAGGAGGGATCTGATTGGCTGCTGCAGGTCGGGTGGTTATCCAAATGTGAGCACAGGGAAGCAGATTCCCTTTGATGAGGTTTGTCAGCAACACATCCACTGAAGTTGACTCTGTGATATCACAGCAGATCTTATTATTCTGGAAGTCCAGAGGAAGGCGACATTCATCCAGACCATCAAAAACAAACACAATATTTTCGTTTTCTGAGATTTCTGATTCTTTTGTTTCCATAAAGGAGTGATGAAGTAGTTTTATCAGACTTTGATTTGTATCTCTCATCAAGTTCAGATCCCGAAAAGGAAGTGGGAAGATGATCTGGATGTCTTGGTTTGCTTTTCCTTCAGCCCAGTCCAACATGAACTTCAGCACAGACACTGTTTTTCCAATACCAGCAACTGCCCTTGTCAGCACTGTTCTGATAGGCTTGTCTTGTCCAGGTAAGGGTTTGAAGATGTCATTGAGTTGGATTGATGTCTCTTGTTCTACTGGAAACCTGCATGCTGTCTCAATCTGTCTCACCTCATGTTCAGAATTGACCTCTCCACTTCCACCTTGTGTGATGTAGAGCTCTGTGTAGATGTTGTTAAGAGGTGTCGTTTTTCCTGCATCTTCAATGCCCTCAAATAAAGAATATGTCCTATTCTTCAAGTAGGATTTCATTTTCTCCTGAACTTCTGTTGGGTATCTATAGGTGGAAAAGAAAGATACATGTTCCTTGGGAATTTAATTAAATTTGGGTTAAAAAAAATCTAATATAAACCCTGACCTGGATGTGATCAATGATGAAACAGCACAGAGTTTGACATCCTAGAGTTTTCTAGACTAAGTGAAGATTAAAGCACAAAATGTGGTGCATTTACTGGGAGACAATGCACTCTGCATCTCCTGATAGTTCCACTAAACCTTGGGTCCAGTCTCACTATTATAGTCATCATATTATTATTTTATCTACATTTCTAGTATAGTCAGACTGAATGATGTCCTGTAGACAAGGTATCTAATAACAAGCTAAATTAGGCATCTTGAATGATGAACTGGATGCTATTATCTGGAAATGCACAGAGTAAAGGTACCAGATGTCAGACACATGGCTGGTGAATATAATTAATAGAAAACAGGTAGGATGTAGTATAAACTGCGATCACTCACACTTTGTCATCAGTAGGACCTCTGGGTTGGTTATCCATTGACGTGTCATTCTGCTCAGAGGTACTGCTGGGTAAAAATGAGCACAGAGAGCAATGACATCAGTCTTTATCTATACAGAAGATGGTAAATAAAAGTAAAGAATTAATAATAAATAAAATATTCATCACTGAGTCTTTTCCTGAAGTACTCCTCCTTCTGAGGGTCATTTTACACTCGTACCTCTGTCACCTGATCAACAAACTCAGATGGAATATGATTGGCTGCTGCAGGTCAAGTGGTTATCCATTATCACATTATTACACAGATGTTAGCAGAGGGAAACAGATTTCCTTTGATGAGGTTTGTCAACCAGAGGTACGAGTGGTATGAGTGTAAAATGACCCTCAGTCTTTATCTATACATGATGATGAATAAAAGGAAAAGCCATAACCAGGTTATTTCTCAGGTCACCTTTGTTCAGTGGAAAGTTCTCCCTCCCTGAATAAAATAGGAAGTTCCATCGACTGGTCACTCTTCATGGAGATACCACTAGGTGCAGGTGAGACTGGTCGGTCTGTCTTGAACCTGTCAAAAGAGAATAATCAACTTTCACTCATAAAAAACATTGAAGCTTCGGAAAGTACTCACACCCTTTTAAATTTTTCACATTTTGTTGTGTTACAGCTTGAATTTACAATTGGTTAATTTGAGATTTTTTGGTCATTGGTCTACACGCTTTTCAATTTTTTTTACAAATTAATAAAAAATTAAAAGCTAAAATGTCTTAATTCAGGAGTAAAACATTTCCTTAAAAAGTCGCATATGTTGCATGGACTCACTCTGTGTCCAATAAGTGTTTAACATGATGTTTGAATGACTACCTCATCTCTGTACCCCACACATACAATTATCTGTAAGGTCCCTCAGTCGAGAAGTGAATTTCAAACACAGATTCAACCACAAAGACCATGGAGGTTTTCCTTTTGGTAGATGGGTATAAAAAAATATATGAAATTGAATGTCTCTTTGAGCATGGTGAAGTTATTAATTACACTTAGGATGGTGTATCAATACACCCAGTCACTACAAAGATACAGGAGTCTTTCGTAACTCAGTTGCCGGGGAGGAGGAAAACCACTTAGGGATTTCACCATGAGGCCAATGATGACTTTAAAACAGTTACAGAGTTTAATGGCTGTTATAAGAGAACACTGAGGATCGATCAACAACATTGTAGTTACTCCACCCTACTAACCTAATTGAAAGAGTGAAAAGAAGGAAGCCTGTACAGAATATGGCAAGGCAAAAATGTGGCAAGGCAAATAACTTTTTGTCCTGAATACAAAGTGTTATGTTTGTAGCAAATCCAGTACATCACATTACTGAGTACCACTCTCCATAATTTCAAGCATATTGAAGGCTGCATCATGTTATGGGTATGCTTGTAATGGTTAAGGACTAAGGAGTTTTTCAAAAATAAACAGAATGGAGCTAAGCACAGGCCAAATCCTAGAAGAAAACCTGGTTCAGTCTGCTCTCCACAAGACACTGGGAGGTTAATTCCCCCTTTAGCAGAACAATAACCTAAAAGAAAAGGCCAAATCGACACTGGAGTTGCCGAGTTAGAGTTTTGACTTAAATCTGCGTGAAAATCTATGGCATGACTTGAAAATGGTTGTCTAGCAATAATCAACAACCAATTTGACAGAGCTTGAATAATTTTGAAAATAATAAAAATAGGCAAATAGTGTACAATCCACGTGTGCAAAGGTCTTAAGAGATTTATCCAGAAAAACTCACAGATGCAATCGCTGTCAAAGGTGATTAGACCATGTATTAACTCAGGGGTGTGAATACTTATGCAAAGCTCTCAACCTTCGCCTCTCCCGAGTCCATACGGGAGTTGCAGCAATGGAACAAGACTAACTACCAATTGGATATGATGAAATTGGGGAGAAAAGGGGTAAAAAAAAATTGAAACAATGGCTAGATATGATTAAATTAAGTAAAATGATTTATCAATCCTAGACTGTAGCTTTAAAGAAAAAGCATTCATTTGAAGGTCTCAACTTTGTTCATTGGAAAGTTCTCCCTCCCTGAAGAAAACAGGATGTTCCATAGACTGGTCACTCTTCATGGGGATACCACTAGGTACAGGTGAGACTGGTCTGTCTGTCTTGAACCTGTTTAAGGCAGGATTAGAATTTCCAACATAGTCGAGTTTACACACATTTCTGATTTGTGTAACTGTGCTTTTTATGGTTGGTTACTCACTTCCGGGTTGGAGCGAGTAGTCGCATTCCGCTTCGCTCCACAGGTAGTATTACATTTCATTTAATTTCATTACAGTACAACGGTTTGATTTGTTTGATCTTAGCTAGCTACATAGCCGTCTTTGTATCAAAGATAATTGTGTAGTTTAGAGTAATTATCGAGGTTAGCTAGCCAGCTATTTTCGTCCTTCTAACGTAGTCAACACTGCTAGCTAGCCAGCTAGCCAGCTAGCCACCGAATAGCAGCACTGTAGAAACTATTACATTACAACGGAACAACGGAACGACTTGATTAGTGTAGTGTTAGCTAGCTACATAGTTGTCTTTGCTGTCTTTGTATCTAAGATAATTGTGTAGTTTAGAGTAATTATCGAGGTTAGCTAGCCAGCTATTTTCGTCCGCCGCGCTGCCGTTCTCCTACCTAGTCAACACTGCTAGCTAGCCAGCTAGCCACCGAATAGCAGCACTGTAGAAACTATTACATTACAACGGAACAACGGAACGACTTGATTAGTGTAGTGTTAGCTAGCTACATAGTTGTCTTTGCTGTCTTTGTATCCAAGATAATTGTGTAGTTTAGAGTAATTATCGAGGTTACCTAGCTAGTTAGAGGTTACCTAGCCAGCTACACTTTCAAACAAAGTCAACAACGCAGCCACTGCTAGCTAGCCTACTTCACCAGCCAGCCAGCAGCACTGTATCATTTTAGTCAATAAGATTTTTTGCAACGTAAGCTTAACTTTCTGAACATTCGAGACGTGTAGTCCACTTGTCATTCCAATCTCCTTTGCATTAGCGTAGCCTCTTATGTAGCCTGTCAACTATGTGTCTGTCTATCCCTCTTCTCTCCTCTCTGCACAGACCATACAAACGCTTCACACCGCGTGGCCGCTGCCACTCTAACCTGGTGGTCCCAGCGCGCACGACCCATGTGGACTTCCAGGTCTCCGGCAGCCTCTGGAACTGCCGATCTGCGGCCAACAAGGCAGAGTTCATCTCAGCCTATGCTTCCCTCCAGTCCCTCGACTTCTTGGCACTGACGGAAACATGGATTACCACTGATAACACTGCTACTCCTACTGCTCTCTCCTCGTCTGCCCACGTGTTCTCGCACACCCCGAGAGCTTCTGGTCAGCGGGGTGGTGGCACTGGGATCCTCATCTCTCCCAAGTGGACATTCTCTCTTTCTCCCCTGACCCATCTGTCTATCGCCTCCTTTGAATTCCATGCTGTCACAGTTACCAGCCCTTTCAAGCTTAACATCCTTATCATTTATCGCCCTCCAGGTTCCCTTGGAGAGTTCATCAATGAGCTTGACGCCATGATAAGTTCCTTTCCTGAGGATGGCTCACCTCTCACAGTTCTGGGTGACTTTAACCTCCCCACGTCTACCTTTGACTCATTCCTCTCTGCCTCCTTCTTTCCACTCCTCTCCTCTTTTGACCTCACCCTCTCACCTTCCCCCCCTACTCACAAGGCAGGCAATACGCTTGACATCATCTTTACCAGATGCTGTTCTTCCACTAATCTCATTGCAACTCCCCTCCAAGTCTCCGACCACTACCTATCTCCTGATTCTGCCTCCTCAACCCTCCTCTCCTCCCTTTCTGCATCCTTTGACTCTCTATGTCCCCTATCCTCCAGGCCGGCTCGGTCCTCCCCTCCTGCTCCGTGGCTCGACGACTCATTGCGAGCTCACAGAACAGGGCTCCGGGCAGCCGAGCGGAAATGGAGGAAAACTCGCCTCCCTGCGGACCTGGCATCCTTTCACTCCCTCCTCTCTACATTCTCCTCTTCTGTCTCTGCTGCTAAAGCCACTTTCTACCACTCTAAATTCCAAGCATCTGCCTCTAACCCTAGGAAGCTCTTTGCCACCTTCTCCTCCCTCCTGAATCCTCCTCCCCCTCCTCCCCCCTCCTCCCTCTCTGCGGATGACTTCGTCAACCATTTTGAAAAGAAGGTCGACGACATCCGATCCTCGTTTGCTAAGTCAAACGACACCGCTGGTTCTGCTCACACTGCCCTACCCTGTGCTTTGACCTCTTTCTCCCCTCTCTCTCCAGATGAAATCTCGCGTCTTGTGACGGCCGGCCGCCCAACAACCTGCCCGCTTGACCCTATCCCCTCCTCTCTTCTCCAGACCATTTCCGGAGACCTTCTCCCTTACCTCACCTCGCTCATCAACTCATCCTTGACCGCTGGCTACGTCCCTTCCGTCTTCAAGAGAGCGAGAGTTGCACCCCTTCTAAAAAAACCTACACTCGATCCCTCCGATGTCAACAACTACAGACCAGTATCCCTTCTTTCTTTTCTCTCCAAAACTCTTGAACGTGCCGTCCTTGGCCAGCTCTCCTGCTATCTCTCTCAGAATGACCTTCTTGATCCAAATCAGTCAGGTTTCAAGACTAGTCATTCAACTGAGACTGCTCTTCTCTGTGTCACGGAGGCGCTCCGCACTGCTAAAGCTATCTCTCTCTCCTCTGCTCTCATCCTTCTAGACCTATCGGCTGCCTTTGATACTGTGAACCATCAGATCCTCCTCTCCACCCTCTCCGAGTTGGGCATCTCCGGCGCGGCCCACGCTTGGATTGCGTCCTACCTGACAGGTCGCTCCTACCAGGTGGCGTGGCGAGAATCTGTCTCCGCACCACGTGCTCTCACCACTGGTGTCCCCCAGGGCTCTGTTCTAGGCCCTCTCCTATTCTCGCTATACACCAAGTCACTTGGCTCTGTCATATCCTCACATGGCCTCTCCTATCATTGCTATGCAGACGACACACAATTAATCTTCTCCTTTCCCCCCTCTGATAACCAGGTGGCGAATCGCATCTCTGCATGTCTGGCAGACATATCAGTGTGGATGACGGATCACCACCTCAAGCTGAACCTCGGCAAGACGGAGCTGCTCTTCGTCCCGGGGAAGGACTGCCCGTTCCATGATCTCGCCATCACGGTTGACAACTCCATTGTGTCCTCCTCCCAGAGCGCTAAGAACCTTGGCGTGATCCTGGACAACACCCTGTCGTTCTCAACTCACATCAAGGCGGTGACCCGTTCCTGTAGGTTCATGCTCTACAACATTCGCAGAGTACGACCCTGCCTCACACAGGAAGCGGCGCAGGTCCTAATCCAGGCACTTGTCATCTCCCGTCTGGATTACTGCAACTCGCTGTTGGCTGGGCTCCCTGCCTGTGCCATTAAACCCCTACAACTCATCCAGAACGCCGCAGCCCGTCTGGTGTTCAACCTTCCCAAGTTCTCTCACGTCACCCCGCTCCTCCGCTCTCTCCACTGGCTTCCAGTTGAAGCTCGCATCCGCTACAAGACCATGGTGCTTGCCTACGGAGCTGTGAGGGGAACGGCACCTCCGTACCTTCAGGCTCTGATCAGGCCCTACACCCAAACAAGGGCACTGCGTTCATCCACCTCTGGCCTGCTCGCCTCCCTACCTCTGAGGAAGTACAGTTCCCGCTCAGCCCAGTCAAAACTGTTCGCTGCTCTGGCACCCCAATGGTGGAACAAACTCCCTCACGACGCCAGGTCAGCGGAGTCAATCACCACCTTCCGGAGACACCTGAAACCCCACCTCTTTAAGGAATACCTAGGATAGGATAAAGTAATCCTCCTAACCCCCCCCCTCCCCCTTAAATGAGTTAGATGCACTATTGTAAAGTGGTTGTTCCACTGGATATCATAAGGTGAATGCACCAATTTGTAAGTCGCTCTGGATAAGAGCGTCTGCTAAATGACTTAAATGTAAATGTAAATGTAAGGACCAACCGTACTGCTCTGTAGAAGCTGTTCAAGAGCCTTTTGGGCCAGACTTGGCACTCCGGTACCACTTCCTGTACGGTAGCAGAGAGAACAGTCCATGATTGGGTGGCTGGAGTCTTCGACAAGTTTTAGGGCCTTCCTCTGACACTGCCTGTTAGAGGTCCAGGATGGCAGGGAGCTCACCTCCTGTGATGTACTGGGCCGTACACACTACCCTCTGTAGCACCTTGAGGTTGGATGCCGACCAGTTGCCATACCAAACATTGGTGCAGCCAGTCAAGATGCTCTCAATGGTGCAGCTGTAGAACTCTGAGGAACCGAGGGCCCATACCAAATATGTTCTACCTCCTGAGGGGGAGGAGGCATTGTCGTGCCCTTTTTACAACTGTGTCGGTGTGTCTGGACCATGATAGGTCCTTAGTGATGTGGCATGTGGAACATGAAGCTGCTGACCCTCTCCACTACAGCCCTGTGATGATGGTGTTGGAGTTGTGCACGGCCACACAGTCGTGGGTGAACAGGGAGAACAGGAGGGGACTAAGCACGCACCCCTGAGGGGCCCCTGTGTTGAGTGTCAGCGTGGCGGATGAGTTGTTGACTAGCCTCATTAGGAAGTCCAGGATCCAGTTGCAGAGGGAGGTGTTCAGTCCCAGGGTCCTTAGCTTAGTGATGAACTTGGAGGGGACTATGGTGTTGAACACTGAGCTGTAGTCAATGAACAGCATTCTCACATAGGTGTTCCTTTTGTCCAGGTGGGAAAGGGCAGTGTGGAGGGCAATAGATATTGCGTCATCTGTGGATCTGTTGGAACGGTATGTGAATTTGAGTGGGTCCAGGATTCTGGGATGATGGTGTTGTGAGCCATGACAAACCTTTCAAAGCATTTCATGGCTACAGATGTGAGTGCTACGGGGTGGTAGTCATTTAGACAGGTTATCTTGGCGTTCTTTGGCACAGGGACTATGGTGGTCTGCTTGAAACATGCAGGAATTACAGACTGAGTCAGGGAGAGGTTGAAAATGTCAGTGAAGACACTTTCCAGCTTGTCAGTGCGTGCTCCAAGTACGCGTCCTGGTAATCCGTCTGGTGTGAATGTTAACCTGTTTAAAAGTCTTACTCACCTCGGCTACGGAGAGCGTGATCATAGTCGTCCGGAACAGTTGGTGCTCTCATGCATGGTTCAGTGTTGCTTGGCTCAAAGCGAGCATACAAGGCGTTTAACTCGTCTGGTAGGCTCGCGTCACTGGGCAGCTCGCAGCTGGGTTCCCCTTTGTAATTCGTGATAGCTTGCAAGCCCTGCCACATCCGACGAGCGTCAGAGCCAGTGTAGTAGGATTCGATCTTAGTCCTGTATTGACACTTTGCCTGTTTGATGGTTCATCGGAGGGCGAAGTGGGATTTCTTATAAGCATCCAGATTAATGTCCCACTACCTGAAAGCCGCAGCTCTAGACTTCAGCTCAGTGCGGATGTTGCCTGTAATCCATGGCTTCTAGTTGGGATATGTACGTATGGTCACTGTGGGGATGACGTCGTCAATGCACTTTTTAATGAAGCAGGTGACTGATGTGGTATACTCAATGCCATTGGATGAATCCTGGAACACATTCCAGTCTGTGCTAATTGAAACAGTCCTGTAGCTTAGCATCCGTTTTATCGGACCGCTTCCATATTGAGCGCATCACTGGTACTTCCTGTTTGTATGCATCTCTGTGTGGAGTAAAGGTGATCTAAAGTTTTTTTCCCTCTAGTTGCACAGGTGACATGCTGGTAGAAAATAGGTCAAACTTATTGATGTTTTCCTGCATTAAAATCACTGGCCACTAGGAGCGCCACCTTTGGATGAGCATCTTCTTGTTTGCTTATGGCCTTATACAGCTGAACGTACCGGAAGCTGCTGTTTTGTCCTGCCGATGCACAGAAAACACAGCAAACTGTATATTATCCATGTCCTTGTTCAGCCATGATTCCGAGAAGCATAGTATATTACAGTTCTTAATGTTCCGTTGATAGGATAGTCTCAAACGAGATAGCACATTCGCCAATAGAATGGAGGGTCGAGGCGGTCTATCCACTCACCGATGTCGTCTCTTAAGGATGCCTGCACGGCGGCCCCTATAGCGCCGTCTTTTTCTCTTCCGAGTGTCAGGGATTAGGCTCCTGGGTGAGCAGTTTGTATACCTTGGGCCGAAGACTCATTGAGGTAGTCCTCATCCAAATCGAGGTTAGTGATTGCTGTTCTGATGTCCAGAAGCTCTTTTGGTCATAGGAAAGTATGGCGGAAACATTATGTACAAATAAATTAAGAATAGTGCAAAAAACACAAAATAGCAGAATTGGTCATGAGCCCGTAAAACGGTAGCCATACATCCCAGCCCCATTTTTCGCAACCAATACTGGTTTGTACTAAAGATTTTAAAAAATCTCAGCCCATTCACACTTACCTATTTGATGAGCTTACCTTTTAAGTTCACTGCAAGTGTCCTGTTCAACAGGAAAACGTATTTTAGGGGACATCGCTTCCTCATTCCCTGATAAACTCATTCCAGAAGAACTGGCTTCCTCTTCAGTGTCTTCACAGTTACTAGGACTGCTTCCATTTTCAATCTCCGCAGAGAGACTCATTTTGACACCTTGTACACAAAAATAATATTATTTATATTTACTTTTTTACTTTTTTTTTTTTTAACACTGGCACTGCACAGAATTACAACTTCTTAGACAGTTGAAGCTGATCTACCCTGATAGGGGGTTGTGCAAAATAAAATAACGTCTTGGTGCTTTGTAGCCTTATTTACTTTATGCCTGTAATTCACTGCTGGTAGACAGAAGTGCATAATTAAGTATGATTAGTAGTGCATAAGTGCAACCCAGGTTGCATCCTTGCTGTCGGAAGAAAAACCTCCAAAACTGAAACCAGGAAATGGAAACGAAAAGTCCCTATTTTAACATTGAGATCTCAGAGTTCTTTGCTAGCTAGCTATGCTGAATTTGAATGACTTATCCAGTTAGCATATCTCTTGCGTTCATAAAATCACTCTGGCCATCTGCTCCGATTTCAGAGCACTCTCGTCTGTGTGCCAGAGCACAGAATAACTAATTAATTTACGAGTGCGCAACACCCGCTGAATATGATCGGTGTCAGAAAACGTAGGCCAAAAAAGTAACAGTTAGTCACAAATGCTCTAACCTGCGAGGGCGAGTAAAATGGTCAGAGTGAGGTGTTCTAACATCTGTGTCTGGAAGTAGCTAGCTAGCAAGCTATCCAACTTTATCCAGTTAGCTTGGGTGCTTGGTTGGGACAAGCATGCATTGGCAGGCAAGCTGCAGAAGGACGAGCAGGCTACTTACTATTAACCATCATTAATCAGTGCAATTTTGATAGCCAACTTTCTGAAAAAGATTATGATTTATCTAATGTTTCTTCGTTAGATTTTAGCTCATCTTACTCTGGCTAGCATGAGTTGTTGATCTTGTTGTTGTTGATGTGCATAACTGAGGGAGAGGGAGCCTACCTTTTTAATGGTTGTTTGATCAATAGGACTGTAAAGTTCCCATATGTAAGAGGACTCCTGTGGTATTTACATATTTGCAGAATTCCGTTCAGGTATACTTTGTGGCTATTGCGGAATGCGTTCTAATGATCTAAAGTTGTGCTGTTGCAACTGCCTGTAAACACACAGTCCAGTTCAAAGTGAATGATGGCAGGCCTATGAGGCAAATTATTTGTTTGCATAAAGGCCTACTGTAGCTCTGATTGGCTATGGCGCACCGGTCTGTGCAGACTGGTCCTGGACGAGACAGATGTTTTTATTCGGTTTTATTTACTGCAGTGTCTATTAATTGTCTAAACACACATCTGCTTTCCCACTCTATACTGCTATATAATTTTCACAAATGCTATACTACACGTAATTCCCAAACATTCTAAAAATGAATGAAAATGTGAAAATGACCATACGTGCTCGCTTGTCAAAAAAAAAAAAAAAAAAGTGTAATATTCTTCCTGGGGGTGTATACGAACAAATTTTAATAAGATTTAATGTTGCTAAAATGCTGTCAGTTCCAAGTTTAATAAAGCAACGTTAGGAGACATACATAATCCACCAATCAAAAGTGAGATTCTGATCTGCTCTGAATTCAGTGAAAAAAAGTGTCTTAAGATCTAAAAAGGACACTGTGGGTAGCACTGTTTTTGACACACAGCAGAGAAGTGGTTAAATTGAATGTTAAAATCCTCCAAGCTGAATGGACACACTATGGCTTAATTTGCCTTCACTATGGTTAAAGACAAGCCACTGTATTTTCAACTGTACCTAGCAAAAATATTACCCTCTAACAATTAGGGGTTCAACAAGGGTTATTCTAAGATCTTCAAAGTTCTTCGTAGAACCTTAGGGTTCTTGGCAATGAAAATGGCCACAGAAAGGTTATTCCAAGAACCCCATAGGAGGTGGGGTTCATCAAGGAACCTCCTTCGGGTTCTTGCTGGACCCTGACTGCCAAACTGAAACATTTGGATTTGAATTTGAAAGGACAGCAGGTGCAGGCACTTAACTGAAAAATTCTAAGATCTCCTCAATTTAAAGTAAGGTTTGTCCCTTATATGATATCAATTGATATTGTTTTATGATGATACCATCTATCTTTTCATATTTCTTTTGTTATTTTGCCCATCTTAATCTTTTCTTTTTATTGGCCAGTCTGAGATATGGCTTTTTCTTTGCAACTCTGCCTAGAAGGCCACCATCCCGGAGTCGCCTCTTCACTGTTGACATTGAGACTGGTATTTTGCGGGTACTATTTAATGAAGCTGCCAGTTGAGGACTTGTGAGGCATCTGTTTCTCAAACTAGACACTCTAATGTACTTGTCCTCTTGCTCAGTTGTGCACCGGGGCCTCCCACTCCTCTTTCTATTCTGGTTAGTGCCAGTTTGCGCTGTTCTGTGAAGTGAGTAGTACACAGTGCTGTTCTGACGTGTTTCCGAAGAAAGTTCTTTGTTTCTGGCCATTTTGAGCCTGTAATCAAACCAACAAATGCTGATGCTCCAGATACTCAACTAATATAAAGAAGGCCAGTTTTATTGCTTCTTTAATTAATGAGAACAACAGTTTTCAGCTGTGATAACATAATTGTAAAATGGTTTTCTAATGATCAATTAGCCTTTTAAAATTATAAACTTGGATTAGCTAGCACAACGTGCCATTAGAACACAGGAGTGATGGTTGCTGATAATGGGCCTCTGTACGCCTGTGTACAGTCGTGGCCAAAAGTTTTGAGAATGACCCAAATTTTAATTTCCACAAAGTTTGCTGCTTCAGTGTCTTTAGATATTTTTGTCAGATGTTGCTATGGAATACTGAAGTATAATTACAAGCATTTCATAAGTGTCAAAGGCTTTTATTGACAATGACATGAAGTTGATGCAAAGAGTCTTTGCAGTGTTGACCCTTCTTTTTCAAGACCTCTGCAATCCGCCCTGGCATGCTGTCAATTAACTTCTGGACCACATCCTGACTGATGGCAGCCCATTCTTGCATAATCAATGCTTGGTTTGTCAGAATTTGTGGGTTTTTGTTTGTCCACCCGCTTCTTGAGGATTGACCACAAGTTCTCAATGGGATTAAGGTCTGGGGAGTTTCCTGGCCATGGACCCAAAATATCGATGTTTTGTTCCCCGAGCCACTTAGTTATCACTTTTGCCTTTTGGCAAGGTGCTCCATCATGCTGGAAAAGGCATTGTTCAATACCAAACTGTTCCTGGATGGTTGGGAGAAGTTGCTCTCGGAGGATGTGTTGGTACCATTCTTTATTCATGGATGTGTTCTTAGACAAAATTGTGAGTGAGCCCACTCCCTTGGCTGAGAAGCAACCCCACACATGAATGGTCTCAGGATGCTTTACTGCTGGCATGACACGGGACTGATGGTAGCACTCACCTTGTCTTCTCCGGACAAGCTTTTTCTGGATGCCCCAAACATTCGGAAAGGGGATTCAGAGAAAATGACTTTACCCCAGTCCTCAGCAGTCCAATACCTTTCACAGAAAATCAGTCTGTCCCTGATGTTTTTCCTGAAGAGAAGTCGCTTCTTTGCTGCCCTTCTTGACACCAGGCCATCCTCCAAAAGTCTTCGCCTCACTGTGCGTGCAGATGCACTCACCCCTGCCTGCTGCCATTCCTGAGCAAGCTCTGTACTGGTGGTGCCCCGATCCCGCAGCTGAATAAACTTTAGGAGACGGTCCTGGTGCTTGCTGGACTTTCTTGGGCGCCCTGAAGCATTCTTCACAACAATTGAACCGCTCTCCTTGAAGTTCTTGATGATCCGATAAATGGTTGATTTAGGTGTACTCTTACTGTCAGCAATATCCTTGCCTGTGAATCCCTTTTTGTGCAATGCAATGATGACGGCACGTGTTTCCTTGCAGGTAACCATGGTTGACAGAGGAAGAACAATGATTACAAGACAGCCAGGGAATACCAGTATATGGAGCTCAGGTGAATTTTGCAGTATATTAACAATATCAGTGAATGATACAAAGATCCACCTTGAATTGATGGGCAGACCTACAGTAGCTACAGGACAGAATCTTAAACTTAAAGCTACAGTCTTTGATCTGGGAATAATAGCCATTTCAATGATTGAACCATCGATTCTATTCTTAGATAAAATAATGTATAACATGTACACCAAGGTAATTCTTTGTCATGCCTTAGGCAGCCAGGGAAGACCTGTCTGTGACGGACCTGAGGTACATTTTTGCAGATAAAACACTTTGTTCTCTCTGTGCAGAAAACACTGGACAAGCCAGAGGATATTTTAAGGCAGTCTAAAAAACCTCCAAAGTTGATTTCCAAACTGTATCAAGGGTTGATAGAGGCTTTTCCCAATGACACAAAACATGCAAAACAAACATGTGAGGAAGATCTGGTAGAAGCCAATGATGATGAATGGATAGAGATATGTTAGAATGCCAAGTCATCTTCATAGAATCTCAGACATAAATTAGTGCAGTTAGTGCACTTCGGGCTAGGGGCCAGTATTCGGGAAGTTCGGACAGTCTGACGTGCCCAAAGTAAACTGCCTGTTACTCAGGCCCAGAAGCTAGGATATACATATTGGTTGTATTTGATAGAAAACACTTTGAAGTTTCTAAAACTGTTAAAATAATGTCTGTGAGTATAACAGAACTGATATGGCAGGCAAAAACCCAAGGAAAATCCGATCAGCCAGATAAAACCGTCCATAGAACGTACTATATGCCAGTGAAACTGAATTACATGCACTCAGAAATCGTCTGCTGGAGGTGTAAAACACAAAAGGGGACATATTTGCATATGTTATGGTCTTGTGAAGGCTGGCTGAATTCTGGCAAAAGAGTATGTTTTTTTTGTTATCTCAGTATGTCTACAGATTTTCCCTTCTCCCTGTTTTTGTTTGCTTGGAAATGTTGACACTGTAGACTTCTTTGAAGAAATTGTGTAACCAAGCATTTATAGCGGCTAAGAAATGCATTGCCATTTATTGGAAGGTTGGTTATCCTCCCAAAATGTCAAGTTATATATCACGAGATTTGATTTATTACAAGATTCACCCACACTTAATATGTTGTGAAATCTGTTATTAATGTATTTCAATGTCTTTAAAATGTATAACTGCCTTAAATTGGCTGGACCCCAGGAAGAGTAGCTGCTGCCTTGGCAGCAGCTGATGGGGATCCATAATAAATACACATACAAATAAGGTCTGGATGCCTTATATGGAATACAGTACGACTAAAGGAGTCTGTATTGAAAACATGACCACATCAGGGGAGATACCTATTTAGGCAATCCCTAGCTGCTGGGCTGCTTAGTCCTGGCCCTGGAGGGTCTGCCGTCCTGTGGGTTCTCACTCTGGCCTAACACACTCCCAAAACCAATATTGAATGTTTCACTAAGATCCTAAAGCTGAGTGGGGTGTGTTGGGGCGCTGCAGGGTGGTGGACCCCTAGGGACAGGATGGGACAACCCAGTTATATTGTCTGCAACCAAAAAGAGCTCTACAGTACTATTAGGCCTATGAGATTAATTATATGGAGGATTTTCTGTTTCTGTGTGTTAATATATATTTGAGGTGTATATGTTTATTTATTTATTTCAAACCTTATTAGGGAATAAAACATTTTAAGGTGGGAACTGGGAAGGAAAATGTGTTGGGAGAGAGACTGGTGAGGGTCGGGCGTGCAGGCAGCTCAGGCTGTCTGGATGGTCTGGCTGACATTTGACATAGAGGATGTCTTAATAAAGACAATCAAAAGTCTTTGTATTTATTCAAGAGTTGTTAATTTGTTATGCTATTGGTTAAAGGTGCAACACAATATTTATTATTGAATAACCTTTGATCTAGTTCAGTCTTATTAATCCCTTATTTAATAATGATCTCTTACCTACCTTGATGACTGTGGGCATTTTTGTTTACTTTTGTTCTAAATAGAGACGCCATATTGTATGGTGTAAAAATGCAGGAAAGTAGCTTTAGATGCGCCACCAAAATATGGGGGAGGACCCCCAGATCCTTCTAAAAACCAAAGTGGCATCCCTGCCTACTTACTTAGTAGGCTTGTTGTTGTGTGTTCTATGTGATATAAATATTCCTCTCAAGGGGCATTTTAGTTGCGAGTGATAGGGAGAGAAACACGTAGACTATTCTGACAAGCACTCAATGCACAACAATTATTAATGCAATGGGGGGAAAACAATTTTGAAAGTAGTTTTGGGAAAGCTATTTTGAAAACAGTTTTGGCCTTTGTTCAAAAAGCGTGGCGTCCCAGTTTACCATTGCTAACATTTTATTTCTGTACTCCTTCAATTGCGCGAGTGGCATCGTTTTACAAACTCGGTTACAACTGGAGTTTCAAGCATGGTTAGGAGGGGTTGCGCAACGAAAGAGCGGTTAATTTGGCTCCCCGATTTGCATACTTTTAGTATTGCTTTTTGAGCTCCAGATATCAATTATCTGCTCCATGCTCTTTTTTTCTGTGCTTAAGGTCTGTGAGCCAGATCATTTCCCAATGACACATGTTTTGTGTCATTGCGAAAAGCCTCTATCAACCCTTGATACAGTTTGGAAATCAATGTGAGGTTTTTCAGACTGCCTTAAAATATCCTCTGGCTTGTCCAGTGTTTTCTGCACAGAGAGAACAAAGTGTTTTATCTGCAAAAATGTACCTCAGGTCCGTCACAGACAGGTCTTCCCTGGCCGCCCAAGGCATGACAGAGAATTACCTTGGTGTATATTTTATACATTATTTTATCTAAGAATAGAATCAATGGTTCAATCATTGAAATGGCTATTATTCCCAGATCAAAGACTGTAGCTTTAAGTTTAAGATTCTGTCCTGTAGCTACTGTAGGTCTGCCCATCAATTTTTGTTGTTGTTGTAGTTGCAGGCCATCTAATAATTTGGTCAGGTAAAAATTCACATTTCACGACCTGACATAATGGTAGGTAACGTTTTAGGCTATACATTTGGAGTGACATTTTTTTAATGGTTTTTCAATTTCTAAAACTTACTGAATGATGAGCCGTTTGGGAGCAAAATTAACGGCTCTTTTAGTTGAATGGAGCCAAATGATCTGGCTCACAGAAAAGACTCGCAATGCCCATCACTACGCAAAAGAGCTCAAAGGAGACAATGCATCTTAAAAGGGCAATGACATACTTTTTAATATATACCCCCAAAAATCTAAAATTAATAAAATAATTATTAATAATAATAACCACAATCAGGATGTTGTGTCCAATGGGGTAAAAGCAGATGGACAAACTCCGCTTCAGCATATGCATATTTTACAGCAACTATGCTGCATCCGTTGGGCTATAGGTAATAATGCGTATTGCTAATAGCACATCTGATAATAGGTCCAATATGTACACATTGTTTTAACATAATTTTTCCCAATATGTTTTGGGGCTAATTTCTGGAGGTGGAAATTATATTTTAGATGGTTTCAGCATCATTTTATTTTCATTCATTTTGCAGTAGAATGTCCTTTTAAAAAGTCACCAGCACTGAGCTTCTCAGTCCTATATACACATTATTCTGGGTAGGAACACGGACCCCCTAAACAACGGGACTGGAATTGGCCAAAATCTCAATTTAATACATGTACAAAAGTATCATATTTTCCTAAAACATGATGGTCATGACTTCCTTACATGAAAGGAGAGGTTAAGTTGGCCAAGAAAAACGATCTGAGATCAATATAAGTTTCAAATGTTCTTTGTTGTCGTTTGTTTTAAATACTACTTATAGTGTGTATTCACGCGTGTAAATTCAGGAGGAAACAAAGAACGGATGGATTGACCGCAATGAAAAACTGCCCTAATAGCGATGTTTTACATACAGCCGTTTTTTAAAGGACCAAAGAGTAATATTGCGATACTGTACTTTATAGCATTTTAACTTCAGGTATATCTGTATACACATGGATTCCCAGTAGGATAGACTATTTTGTTATTGGTGCATTTTATTTTACGCCATTCGGAAAAGTTCCTTACCTGTTTTTTGTCTCCTGTAAATGTAATCCAGAGCCTGTAATATAAGGAGGTGCCGTTTCTTTGTTATGCCCACTTCCACATGTTGTCCGCAATTTAACGTTTTCAAGGTGCTCTTTCCTGCCCCAAAACACGTGATCAGGTTCAACAACAATCTTTCAACATCCATCTGTCAGTAGGGTACTAAGGGGTAACTACCAGCCCCCCCTCCCCCTCCCTGGCTGCCACTGCTCTTGCTCAACAACACAATTCCTGGGTCATCACAACTTTTTGAGGTATTTCAACAAAACGATTTTGTGGTAAATTGATCAAATTCTTTGACATTTGGAAAGTTAGATTAAGTTAGTTCGATAATTGTTTTTAAAATATACAAGTAGGAAAGCCTTAAGAAAAATAATCCACTTGTTTAGAGAGAAAAATGTAGATCATTTTTGAGTAAAGTAGTAATATGTTGAATGAGTGTGTTGGTAACTAGGGTGTAACTGGGCCCTGGGGGCTAGTTACCCCTTTATGGTTATGAATGTATTTATACCTGTCATTTAGACAATGACTAGCCCAGTTAGCGCTAGTTTATGCGAACATTCTAGCTAGCAACTTCACTAGCAATAAATGTTAGCCAGCTAGCTAGTTTAAGCTGCTAGGAGTGCTAGCTAGCAACCTTACTACCAGATCGTCTGAGGTAAAATACATTAAAAAGATAACATACTTAATTGCAGTTGTAACTGTTTCCACTAGTGACTGATAGATTTACCGTTAATATTACTTTATAGCCTTTTAGCTATTTTACACAGCATTTTATGTCATATTGCTAGATAGCTAGCTACGTTTTTAAGAGAGCTTTTCAATTGGCATCTCTCCCCCTGTTTTCAGTCAAAAGTGGGGACTGGATTAGGTGTGAGCAGTGCAGGAGGTGGGTTCATGAGTTGTGCTTAAATTTGACTGTGGATCGCTTTATTTGTGACCTATGTACAAATTATAATCGTGCAATAGCAGAGCATAAGAGAGTTGCCACATCAATATTCCACTGAGTTAATTAGTTAAGTTATTGTTATTAAATGCTATATTCCAATGTTATTTCATGTTATTAGTTATATTCCATTCCAATATTATATTCCATATACATTTTTGTAATGAATTATAAACAACTATTGAAAACCCTTAGCTCCTGAATGTCATTGTAAAGATTGCTGGGATTTAAAGTCTTCCATTATTCAAATCATATTTAGTGCATTTGTACATAATGAATTGTATGGAAAAGGATCAACAAAGAAAGAACATATAAAATGAATGTGCAGGTGAGTTAAAAAGAGG
The DNA here is from genome assembly GCF_045679555.1 of Salvelinus alpinus. Classification (NCBI taxonomy): domain Eukaryota; kingdom Metazoa; phylum Chordata; class Actinopteri; order Salmoniformes; family Salmonidae; genus Salvelinus; species Salvelinus alpinus. The sequence goes on from NC_092086.1 coordinate 21,074,411, forward strand.
GACTTTACATCAAATCTCCACTTAGTGTGGATATTAATGGTGACATGTGCAACACCACTCCCCCTCCCCCTCCACCCCATATTTTAATTAAATAATTAAAAATGATATAACAAAAACTGTAGCCATTTATTTCCCTTTATAGTTTATTTGCCTAAGCATGACCTTGATTTACATACAATTTTTTCTCTCCAAACGTTGCTTTCTTGTGTCAGCAATTAGACGTTGTTCTTAAGGGTGGCTAGTTACCACCTAGTACCCTAATCATTTTCATACTGTCCAAGAAGGGCGGGGGGCAGGTGCAGATGCTTCCCAAACTGTTTTCGTAGACCACAGGAGGTTGGTGGCACCTTAATTGGGGAGGACGGGCTCATGGTAATGGCTGGAGAGGAATCAGTGGAATTGTATAAAATACATCAAACACATGGTTTCCATGTGCTTGATGACATTCCTTTCGCTTGTTCCAGACATTATTATGAGCAGTCCTCCCCTCAGCAGCCTCGCCTGTCGTAGCCTACTGCTATAGGCTACACACTCACAATCAATTTGTGCAATACACTGCAAAAAGTATTGCATCAGATGTCGTGCATTTTTGTGCAACTTAATTTGTGGTAAAGACATACATCTTTGTGCTACCTCTTTCGTAGGAAAATAGACGTTTTTGTGGGGTAAATTTCGGAACAATCTTTTGAAAGTTATTGGAGTGCATGATGGGCAATGGTGTTCTACACTGCTTTTTTTTGTGTCCAACATTTATTTCTAACAAAAAAAAACAATATTGTTAATCTACCAGGTTGTCACCAAAAATATTGTAATGTAATAGTAGCCTTACGTTTTTTATGTTAATACCAATACTGTTTTCTATGCTTTATTTCGCTTAATATTTTGGGATACTGTAGTCAGAAAACATCTGTTTCATGACCAAACTCACTCTGGGTGACGGTGCCCATAGTAACATGTCTAGGATCAGCTTTCTCTCTCCAAACAGTACCAGAAAATAACAAAAAGCGGACCCCTTGATCAGTACTGTGTACAGTATCACAGGTTATTGTGAAATAGACATAGATTGCTCAATTGAAAGGCCTTTTTTTCATGTAGGCAACAGTACACAGTTTTCTTCATAAAGCTACAATAGGCTACAAGGCTACACTTTTTTGTGTAGCCTACATTACATAATTTTCTTGATAATGCATTTATTACAAGGCTCCACCTTTTCGTGTACATAACAAAAATGTTTTCATAATGCATTTTGTACAAGGTATTGCCAGATTGGAGAAAAGGGCCAAATTTGTTTAAAAAATTGTGGTATCGATGGAGGTATGTATTTGATTGGGGAATGGGGATACATTTAATTCTGGGAAATTCATCAATAAATATGGGGAAACAGGAGACCGGCAAAAAAAATCTGCTTGGTTTAAATGCTCCTAGCGTATTTGCAACTATAACGAGTCTGTCTGGACTATGATCAATTAAGCCATATCTGTCACACCCTGAACTGTTTCACCTGTCTTTGCACACTCTTGGCAGTCTCTCAACCAGCTTCACCTGGAATGCTTTTCCAACAGTCTTGAAGGAGTTCCCACATATCATGAGCACTTGTTGGCTGCTTTTCCTTCACTCTGTGGTCCAACTCATCCCAAACCATATCAATTGGGTTGAGATCGGGTGATTGTGGAGGCCAGGTCATCTGATGCAGCACTACATCACTCTCCTACTTGGTCAAATAGCCCTTACACAGCCTGGTGTGTAGGGTCATTGTCCTGTTGAAAAACAAATGACAGTCCCACTAAGCGCAAACCAGATGGGATGGCGTTTCACTGCAGAATGCTATGGTAGCCATGCTGGTTAAGTGTGCCTTGAATTCTAAATAAATCACTGACAGTGTCACCAGCAAAGCACCCCCAAACCATCACACCTCCTCCTCCATGCTTCACATTGGGAACAACACATGCGAGATCATCCGTTCACCTACTCTGCGTCTCACAAAGGCACGGCGGTTGGAACCAAAAATCTCAAATTTGGATTCATCAGACCAAAGGACAGATTTCCACCAAAGGACAGATTTCCACCGGTCTAATGTCAATTGCTCGTGTTTCTTGGCCCAAGCAAGTCTCTTCTTATTATTGGTATCCTTTAGTAGAGGTTTCTTTGCAGCAATTCGACCATGAAGGTCTAATTCACGCAGTCTCCTCTGAACAGTTGATGTTGAGATGTGTATGTTACTTGAACTCTGTGAAGCATTTATTTGGGCTGCAATTTCTGAGGCTGGTAACTGTGAAATTATCCTCTGCAGCAGAGGTAACTCTGGGTCTTCCTTTCCTGTGGCAATCCTCATGAGAGCCAGGTTCATCATAATGCTTGATGGTTTTTGCGACTGCACTTGAAGAAACTTTCCAGATTGACTGACTTTCATGTTTTAAAGTAATGATGGACTGTCGTTTCTCTTTGCTTATTTGAGCTGTTCTTGGCATAATATGCACTTGGTATTTTACCAAATCTTCTGTATACCACCCCTACCATGTCAAAACATAACTGATTGGCTCAAACACATTAAGAAGGAAAGAAATTCCACAAATTAACTTTTAACAAGGCACACCTATTAATTGATAGGCATTCCAGGTGACTACCTCATGAAGCTGGTTGAGAGAATGCCAAGAGTGTGCAAAGCTGTCATCAAGGCAAAGGGTGGTTATTACTCTACAATGTAGAAAATAGTAAAAAATTAAGAAAAACCCTTGAATGAGTAGGTGTGCCCAAACTTTTGACTGGTACTGTGTATATATATACAGTATATATATATATATGAACGTTTATAAGTGCAAAAATGGATGTAGCTGTAAGGACTGACGCTGGAGATGAGAAGCAGGTGTGGAGAGTTGAACATTTAATGAAGAACAGACAGGTGACATTAACAGCATCAGCACACGGGTATACAAAGACATGTGAACATTATTGCTGAAGCAGGGAACAGAGCGGGAAAACAGACAGATATAGAGGAAGTAATGACAGAGGTGATTGAGTCCAGGTGAGTCCGATAATCGCTGATGCGCGTGACTGGGGGAAGGCAGGTGTGCGTAATGATGGTGGCAGGAGTGCGCAATGCTGGGGAGCCTGGCTCCTTTGAGCGCCAGGGAGGGGGAGGGGGAGCAGGAGCAGGCGTGACAGTAGCAACTACATACTGCCTTTTTAAGTCTATCAACAGTGTACGAGTTTGAGCATGACTCCATTAGGCCTATGGATTCTTTTAAAATTATCATTAATTAGATGACCAATAAAATACCCACTTTTATTCCATAGGCTGGGACCCGCACTATGCAACTGTTGCAAGAGCGCATTTTTCACTGGCTGTTCACTGGTTTCAAAAACAATGATTGGTAGGCAGATTAAACTTCTTGAATTCAACCATTATTGTGTTCAAATACACATTTAGATTTGTGAACAGCCATCCACAACAACCACAATCCGTAAAGCGCAAATAGCTAAATCAGAGAGCAGCAGTGTGATTCACATCAATGCGCTATATAGATATCAAGAATAAGTAATATCTGTATTGCCGTAGACTACACCACTGCTGTTATCCTTACCTCTAAGCGTTTATTCGCACCATTGGAAGACATAGCTTGGATTGTAGCCTACAAAAGCCTATGTCTGCTCTTTCCCCGGGATCCATCAAACAAATTGGTGTGTCATCATAGGGATGGATCTATGACACGTCGAACAAATTTAAACTTGCCCCTCTGAGAAAACAGAGAACTGTCAAATATTTTTTTCGCAAACATCCTTTCTGAATTTAAAAGTAATCCTCAAAGTAATCATATAGTTTTTCAAAAGTATCTGTAACCTGATTACAATATTTTTGCCGGTAACGTAACGGATTACAGTTACAGGTTTTTTGTTATCCGTTACTCCCCAACCCTATTTATAATTGTCATCAGTCTTAATTCACATAACAGCTAGGAATAGGTTAGTGATACAGTAAATGTATCCAACAAAATGTCTGATTCACTTGATCTATTGCATGAAATAGAGACAAATCACAACAATACTGGCTTGTTCGATAGTTGTTACAAACTCTCAGCTCCTTCACACCCATTTGATGATCTTATGTCTTAAGTTCACAGTCAGTGTCCTGTTCTGTAGGACAACTCCTTTTAAAAAGACAACGCTCCCTCACTCAGTGACAAACTCATTCCAGAAGCAGTAGCCTTTTCTTCTGTCTCTTCACAGATACTAGAGGGAGGGCCTTCCCACTCTTTTTTCTCCCCAGAAAGACTCATTCTAGAGGGTTCTTTCCCCCTCTTTCTCCCCAGAGAGACTCATTCTAGAGGGTTCTTTCCCCCTCTTTCTCCCCAGAGAGACTCATTCTAGAGGGTTCTTTCCCCCTCTTTCTCCCCAGAGAGACTCATTCTAGAGGGTTCTTTCCCCCTCTTTCTCCCCAGAGAGACTCATTCTAGAGGGTTCTTTCCCCCTCTTTCTCCCCGGAGAGACTCATTCTAGAGGGTTCTTTCCCCCTCTTTCTCCCCAGAGAGACTCATTTTAAACCCTTGTAGAGCCTGTTATAAAGGGAGGAGTTTCTTTGTTGTGCACACTTCCACCTGGTGTCCCCAATTGACTCCCTTTTCAAATTGTTCATGTTTTATTTTTTTTTGGTGGTCTTTACTGTGAAACCCCTAAGATCAGGTCCAACAAGAATGTTTCAACGTCCAACTTCTCACAGTTACTGTTACAGGGACAGGTGCTTCCCAAACTCTTCTCGTAGCCCTACTGCAACACCCATGACGTGTTTATTCCAAACATCTGCCAGCACAAAAGTAAAGTCACTGCCAGCCATCTGGATTAAAACTGCTTTCAGAGTGCATAACCGCCTCACAAAAAATTCAGAAGTAAGAAATTGTTACAAGAATTTTGTTCTCAGTTGTTCATAATACCCAATTGAATTAACTACTCAGCCTGAAACCCAGAATTTGTAATAAACTGGTTGAAATGAATCAGGCGGAGGCCCAGCTACAATTGTCAGGAATGTTTATTTAGAGAGCTCTGCTTATCATTTCTGGTACATTGGTCTATATACCTCACATTGTCATAAACGTCCCTCCTCCTCTCAGATACAATGGCAACATAGTTCACAAGTCTTCTCCTATGCATATATTGCTTATCCCATCCTGCAACGTGTTACACAATCTACTGCAAGCCCAAGGTTTCTCCCCTCCCTGGGTGGGGAGACTTCCTTCCCTGTTATCAGTTTCACAGTGGTCACAAGTTGTCTGCCACAGTTCCTTGCCTACTAACAGTCCCTCTTTCTTATGGACAAACATTCTTCATCATTCTTCAGCTGTGCAGTAGCAGAGAGAGCAGTCTACGACTAGGTTGGCTGGAGTCTTTAACCATTTTTAGGGCCTTTGAGGATTTGAGGACCCATGCCAAATCTTTTCAGTCTCCTGAGGGGGAATAGGCTTTGTCGTGCCCTCTTCACGACTGTCTTGATGTGTTTGGACCATGATAGTTTGTTGGTGATGTGGAATGAGGGCGTGCTCGGTCCTCCTGTTCCTGTAGTCCACAATCATCTCCTTTGTCTTGATCACGTTGAGGGAGTTGTTGTTAACCTGGCACCACACGTCCAGGTCTCTGACCTCCCTATAGGCTGTCTCATCATTGTCGGTGATCAGGCCTACCACTGTTGTGTCATCGGCAAACTTAATGATGGTGTTGGAGTCGTGCCTGGCCATGTAGTCATGAGTAAACAGGGAGTACAGGAGGGTGCTGAGCACGCACCCCTGAGGGGCCCCCTTGTTGAGGATCAGCGTGGCGGATGTGTTGTTACCTACCCTTACCACCTGGGGGCGGCCAGTCAAGAAGTCCAGGATCAAGTTGCAGAGGGAGGTGTTTAGTCCCAGGGTCCTTTGCTTAGTGATGAGCTTTGAGGGCACTGTGGTGTTGAACGCTGAGCTTTAGTCAATAAATAGCATTCTCACATAGGTGTTCCTTTTGTTCAGGTGGGAAAGGGCAGTGTGGAGTGCAATAGAGATTGCATCATCTGTGGATCTGTTGGGGCAGTATGCAAATTGGAGTGGGTCTAGGGTTTCTGGGATAATGGTTTTGATGTGAGCCATGACCAGCCTTTCATGGCTACAAACGTGAGTGCTACGGGTCACAGGGACTGTGGTGGTCTACTTGAAACATGTTGTTATTACAGACTCGGACAGGGAGAGTGGCAAGTGGCAAGTGAAGACACTTGCCAGTTGGTCAGCACATGCTCAGAGTACACGTCCTGGTAATCCGTCTGGCCCTGCGGCCTTATGAATGTTGACCTGTTTAAAGGTCTTACTCACATCAGCTACAGAGAGCGATGGTGTGATGGTAACTACCATTGGTGTGGCTGGCTTCTGGGTTAAGCGAGCAGTGTGTCAAGAAGCAGTACGACTTGGCGGGGTTGTGTTTCAGATGGGAGTTGCAGTGAGGGGACAAGACTAACTACCAACTGGATATCACAAAAAAGGGGTAAAAAAAACAAAGAAAAAAATAAGCTAAAATGCTTCTGTCTGTAAAATGTATTATGCGAGAAATGGCGGTGGAAACGCGTTTATCAGCGAATATTGATATAATAACCATCATATTGAAGCAAATTTGGAGTCACACGATGATATGTTGTGTGGTCCTCCCACTACGACTCGGGAAAGCATGCAGGTTATTAGGCTACAGATAAAATAAGTTATGATGAACTTCACAGGGTTGTGCTTGATGCTAATTTCCAATAAATATTGAGGGTCTTATTCTGATGACATGATGATTGATACTAGCTGCTGTTTAACAAATTAAAACAATATCTCTCTTTTGTCCATAATAATCTCATCACGTAGGTTATATACCCGCACTGTATCTGCCAGCTCTTGGTTACCACTTTGGTAAACGTGCCAATACCAGAGTTGGCACATTCGCTATATAACAACATTTTCAACTCAGTAGAGTTAAAAATGCGATGGAAACCATCACGCATAGCCTTTTATCTGTAATAGAGGTCGACCGATTATGATTTTTCAACGCCAATACCGATACCGATTATTGTTTGACCAAAAAAAGCCAATACCGATTAATCGGCTGATTTATTTATTTATTTGTAATAATGACAATTACAACAATACTGAATGAACACTTTTAGTTTAACTTAATATAATGCCTCAAATAAATAATGAAACATGTTCAATTTGGTTTAAATAATGCAAAAAAAAAAGTGTTGGAGAAGAAAGTAAAAGTGCAATATATGCCATGTAAAAAAGCTAATGTTTAAGTTCCCTGCTCAGAACATGAGAACATATGAAAGCTGGTGGTTCCTTTTAACACGAGTCTTCATTATTCCCAGGTAAGAAGTTTTAGGTTGTAGTTATTATAGGAATTATAGGACTATTTCTCTCTATTCCATTTGTATTTCATATACCTTTGACTATTGGATGTTGTTATTGGCACTCCAGTGTAACAGTATAGCTTCTGTCCCTCTCCTCGCCCCTACCTGGGCTCGAACCAGGAACACATCGACAACAGCCACCCTCGAAGCATCGTTACCCATCGCTCCACAAAAGCCTCGGCCCTTGCAGAGCAAGGGGAACAACTACTTCAAGGTCTCAGAGCGAGTTACGTCACCGATTGAAATGCTATTAGTGCGCACCCCGCTAACTAGCTAACCATTTCACATCGGTTACACCAGCCTAACCTCGGGAGTTGATAGGCTTGAAGTCATAAACAGCTCAATGCTTGAAGCACAGCGAAGAGCTGCTGGCAAACGTACGAAAGTGCTGTTTGAATTAATGCTTACAAGCCTGCTGCTGCCTACCACCGCTCAGTCAGACTGCTCTATCAAATATCAAATCATAGACTTAATTATAACATAATAACACACAGAAATACGAGCCTTAGGTCATTCATATGGTCAAATCCGGAAACTATAATTTCAAAAACAAAACGTTTATTCTTTCAGTTAAATACGGAACCGTTCTGTATTTTATCTAACGGGTGGCATCCATAAGTCTAAATATTCCTGTTACATTGCACAACCTTCAATTTTATGTCATAATTACAACGAGCCAGGCGGCCCAAACTGTTGCATATACCCTGACTCTGCGTGCAATGAACACAAGAGAAGTGACACAATTTCCCTAGTTTAATATTGCCTGCTAACCCGGATTTCTTTTAACTAAATACGCAGGTTTAAAAAAATATACTTCTGTGTATTGATTTTAAGAAAGGCATTGATGTTTATGGTTAGGTACATTCGTGCAACGATTGTGCTATTTTTCGCAAATGCGCTCTTGTTAAGTCATCCCCCGTTTGGTGAAGTTGGTCTTCACACAGTTCGCAACGAGCCAGGCAGCCCAAACTGCTGCATATAGCCTGACTCTGTTGCACAGAACGCAAGAGAAGTGACACAATTTCCCTAGTTAAAAGAAATTCATGTAAGCAGGCAATATTAACTAAATATGCAGGTTTAAAAATATATACTTGTGCACTGATTTTAAGAAAGGCGTTGATGTTTATGGTTTGGCACACATTGGTGCAACGACAGTGCGAATGCGCTTGTTAAATAACCGTTTGGCGAAGTAGGCTATGATTCAATGATAAATTAACAGGCACTGCATCGATTATATGCAACGCAGGACAAGCTAGATAAACTAGTAATATCATCAACCATGTGTAGTTAACTAGTGATTATGTTAAGATTGATTGCTTTTTTATAAGATATGTTTAATGCTAGCTAGCACCTTACCTTGGCTCCTTGCTGCACTCGCATAACAGGTAGTCAGCCTGCCACGCAGTCTCCTCGTGGAGTGCAATGTAATCGGCCAGGATCGGTGTCCAAAAATGCAGACTACCGATTGTTATAAGAACTTGAAATCGGCCCTAATTAATCTGCCATTCCGATTAATCGGTCGACCTCTAATCTGTAACAAGTCAATTTGATGGAAACATCTCTGGTGGGAAAATGTTTATACACTGCTCAAAAAAATAAATGGAACACTTAAACAACACAATGTAACTCCAAGTCAATCACACTTCTGTGAAATCAAACTGTCCACTTAGGAAGCAACACTGATTGACAATAAATTTCACATGCTGTTGTGCAAATGGAATAGACAAAAGGTGGAAATTATAGGCAATTAGTAAGACACCCCCAAAAAAGGAATGGTTCTGCAGGTGGTGACCACACACCACTTCTCAGTTCCTATGCTTCCTGGCTGATGTTTTGGTCACTTTTGAATGCTGGCGGTGCTTTCACTCTAGTGGTAGCATGAGACGGAGTCTACAACCCACACAAGTGGCTCAGGTAGTGCAGTTCATCCAGGATGGCACATCAATGCGAGCTGTGGCAAAAAGGTTTGCTGTGTCTGTCAGCGTAGTGTCCAGAGCATGGAGGCGCTACCAGGAGACAGGCCAGTGCATCAGGAGACGTGGAGGAGGCCGTAGGAGGGCAACAACCCAGCAGCAGGACCGCTACCTCCGCCTTTGTGCAAGGAGGTGCACTGCCAGAGCCCTGCAAAATGACCTCCAGCAGGCCACAAATGTGCATGTGTCAGCATATGGTCTCACAAGGGGTCTGAGGATCTCATCTCGGTACCTAATGGCAGTCAGGCTACCTCTGGCGAGCACATGGAGGGCTGTGCGGCCCCACAAAGAAATGCCACCCCACACCATGACTGACCCACCGCCAAACCGGTCATGCTGGAGGATGTTGCAGGCAGCAGAACGTTCTCCACGGCGTCTCCAGACTCTGTCACGTCTGTCACATGTGCTCATGTGCTCAGTGTGAACCTGCTTTCATCTGTGAAGAGCACAGGGCGCCAGTGGCGAATTTGCCAATCTTGGTGTTCTCTGGCAAATGCCAAACGTCCTGCACGGTGTTGGGCTGTAAGCACAACCCCCACCTGTGGACGTCGGGCCCTCATACCACCCTCATGGAGTCTGTTTCTGACCGTTTGAGCAGACACATGCACATTTGTGGCCTGCTGGAGGTCATTTTGCAGGGCTCTGGCAGTGCACCTCCTTGCACAAAGGCGGAGGTAGCGGTCCTGCTGCTGGGTTGTTGCCCTCCTACGGGCTCCTCCACGTCTCCTGATGCACTGGCCTGTCTCCTGGTAGCGCCTCCATGCTCTGGACACTACGCTGACAGACACAGCAAACCTTTTTGCCACAGCTCGCATTGATGTGCCATCCTGGATGAACTGCACTACCTGAGCCACTTGTGTGGGTTGTAGACTCCGTCTCATGCTACCACTAGAGTGAAAGCACCGCCAGCATTCAAAAGTGACCAAAACATCAGCCAGGAAGCATAGGAACTGAGAAGTGGTGTGTGGTCACCACCTGCAGAACCATTCCTTTTTTGGGGGTGTCTTACTAATTGCCTATAATTTCCACCTTTTGTTTATTCCATTTGCACAACAGCATGTGAAATTTATTGTCAATCAGTGTTGCTTCCTAAGTGGACAGTTTGATTTCACAGAAGTGTGATTGACTTGGAGTTACATTGTGTTGTTTAAGTGTTCCCTTTATTTTTTTGAGCAGTGTATTTTGTTTATGCAGATCTTTGAATATTCACATGAAAATCTGTTGAAAAACTGAATGGAAACCTAGGTAATGACGGAAACCTAGATAATGATGGAAACCTAGTTAAGGATGGAAACCTAGAAAAGGATGGAAACCTAGATAATGATGGAAACCTAGTTAAGGATGGAAACCTAGGTAAGGATGGTAACCTAGGTAAGGATGGAAACCTAGATAAGGATGGAAACCTAGATAACGATGGAAACCTGGATAAGGATGGAAACCTAGTTAAGGATGGAAACCTAGATAATGAGGAAAACCTAGATAAGAATGGAAACCTAGCTAATGATGCTATAAACAACATTAAATAGTAATTTCATTCTTCATAATAACAACATTTGACGCAGTCACCTCCATGAGAGATAGTATCGTGGAGAAATTACAAGATTATATTATAAATACTGTTATTACATCAAATGGTTGTTTTATGCAACAGAATAGGGGGTTCTTAGAACTCTATTGTCTGTGTGTAATGAAAGTGGGCCTCTGGGGCGTAATGCTGACAGAAGATTTACGATAAACCTAACAAGACCGCATTCCATAGCATGAGTTGGTGTTTGTTTGCTGGGAGGTACCAGGGTAGAGATGGCTCCAGTATGGATAATTATGAGAGGAACCTTGTTTTGGGGGCCAGACCCTGGTTTCTACACAATGAGAACAGTCTTTACAGCAGATACTGTCTGCTGCGAATTATTAATATCTTTCATACAAATCCTAACCTTGTGACCAATTCCACACATCTGTTGTTTGTCATGTAGACTAAGGGGATGTATCTTTGCTATAAAAGTTATTTGTATCGTTTGTCTAGAGGCTCTCGACGAATCATCTAAGTGTGGTTCGTCGACCAGCCATCGTTATTGCAGAGCACTCACATCATTAACTTGTGTGTGGTGTGACATGCTTTCCTTATTAATAAGTGAATAAAGATTTAGTTTAAGTAGAACTCTGACTTGTGTGATAAGTTTGTCTCTCCTCATTTGATAGTAAAGAAATTAACCACCACAATAGTGGGCTCCCGAGTGGCACAGCGGTCTAAGGCACTGCATCTCAGTGCAAAAGGCATCACTACAGTCCCTGTTTCAAATCCAGGCTGTTTCACATTCAGCTGTGATTGGGAGTCCCATAGGGTGGCACACAATTGGCCCAGCGTCACCGGGGTAGGCCGTCATTGTAAATAAGAATTTGTTCTTAACTGACTTGCCTAGTTAAATAAAGGTAAAATGTAAAAAATAGTCTTAGCTGAAATTCTCCAATTTACAGTGTGTATCCCCCAGTTCAGTGGAGAGTAGCTCCACTCCTGAATCCTTCAGGTCATTATTGCTCAGATCCAGCTCTGATCCAGCTCATGCTTTGAGCTGAGAGTTGAAGCCAACACCTCACAGGATTTCACAGTGAGGTTATAATCATTCAACCTGGGAAGAGAGGATGCAGCTAAGTAACCCACACAAATCTATAACTACATTTATAACATGAAGAACGTACATATTTATATTTACATCATCCACTTTCCTTTGCAGTGGAGACAGTCAAAGTCACTCACTTCAGTGTCTCCAGTTTACAGTGTGGATCCCCCAGTCCAGCAGAGAGCAGCTTCACTCCTGAATCCTGAAGTTTATTGCCACTCATGTCCAGCACTCTCAGACAGCATGAGTTTGATTAGATAACAGAAGCCAGTGGCTCACAGCATTTCTTGGTGAGCTTGCCCCCTTTAAAGCCATTGAGTTCACACAGTTAGGCCTATATGTGAGTATGAACATTCATAGCTGTAGAAACCAAGTCATTCAATTAATCACAGATTGACACAATGTCACACGACAATAGGAATAACAGCATTACTTCATATATTTAAAGAATATCATACAGTTTACCATAGATTAACACACAGGGTTACATAGAATGTAAGAAATGCTACTTGTTTTAAACCCCAAGGTGCTACAATAAAAACACATCCAAGCAATTAGTATTCAATTGTAGAAAGACTAGAGGCCTATAATACACTGACATAAAAAGATAGGTACGACGTACAGCAGAGTTACTTGTAAGGACAAACTATTAAAATATATTGATTGTTTTGGTAAATGCTGAATATGTCGGCTCAGTCGGAAATGACCTTTACATTTCTATAGTGCAATCTGTACCGCTTCAGTTATACAGATTGAATAGCGCCCCAAGTCATTCACAGCAATAGGAATAACTTTACTATTATGAATTTTCCTGTTAAAATTAAATACTACTTATATTAAATTAATTGGACTATTATTTATTTGTATTATTAATTTTGAATATACAGTATATCATAATTAAAACAGGGTTACATACAATGTAAATAATTCTACATTACTATAATAAAAAATATATATATATTTGTAACACGCTTTTCAAAAACCCAAGAATGATACAATAAAAATCTAAGCAATTAGTACAACACACATGACAATCCAGAGACATCTAATACACTGAAATAGAGCTCAGTCTGGTAAGACGTACAGTAGAGTTACTTGTAAGGACAAACTATTAAAATATATTAATTGTTTTGGTAAATGCTGAATATGTCGGCTCAGTCGGAAATGACCTTTACATTTCTATAGAGCAATCTGTACCGCTTCAGTTATACAGATTGAATAGCGCCCCAAGTCATACACGGCAATAACAACTTCAGCATTATTTGTTTTACTATTAAAATTAAATACTATTTATATTAAATTAATTTGACTATTATTCATTTTTATATACAGGATATCATAGATTAACACATGGTTACATACAATGTAAGTAATTCTATATTACTAAAATACATTGTTTTTATTTCAATTTGATTTGTAACACGCTTTTCAAAAACCCAAGAATGCTACAATAAAAATCCAAGCAACTAGTACAACACGCATGAAAATCCAGAGACATCTAATACACTGAAATAAAGCTATCGACATTTAATACACTGAAATAAAGCTATCAGTCTGGTAAGACGTACAGCAGAGTTACTAGGAAGACAATAAGGTTGTTGAGATCCTGTGACACCGGGTGCTGTAGTTGTCCTGGAGGGCAGGCAGTGTGTCCCCAGTGATGCATTTGTTGATGTTGAGGGAGGGGTTATTTTCCTGGCACCACTTCGCCAGGGCTCTCTGATTGATTGAGAGATTCAAGGAGCTATCATCGTCGATTCGAAGCATTGAATATCTACATTCACGCACTTTGAAATTAATTTTGTAACTGTCCCAGAAGCATTTAACTGCAGCGCACTCCCACAACCAAGGACTTGGAGCTGTGGCCATTCCTTCACTGAATCTGTGAGCTGTCAATCATTTAACCTGGGAAGGAAAGAAGGGAAGTGGATCTAAGTCCTCATACAGCAGCATAGACATATAGGGTCGTATTCACTAGACATCAAAGAGAAGAACACGGAACAAAACGGGCATGGACTACCTGAACTTGTCCAATAAGAAACTAGCATATATTGAATATGACTCAGTGTCTGGATGTCTACAATGGCTTACTGATCACTACATCAGTGTGCTCATGAAACTGATCAGTAAAACTCACTGCAGTGTCTCCAGTTTATAGAGGGGATCCTCTCGTACAGAAGAGAGCAGCTTTACTCCAGAGTCTCCTAGAGTATTTCCACTCAGGTCCAGCTCCTTCAGGTGGGAGGGGTTTGACCTCAGAGCTGAAGCCAGAGAAGCACAGCCTTCCTCTGTGATGCTGAAGCCTGCCAGGCTGCGGATATTGAGGGAGAAAATATACACAATATAACAGAAATGTCAGTTTTGCATCTAAAGACAATACAATCAATGATAAAAACTGACAAATTGCCTTCAATTATGACATTAGAGACCAAGGCCCAATTATGACACCAGAGACCAAGGCAGGAATTGAATCCAAGTTATAGAGCAGTGCACTGGAAAGCTGACAATGCTGACAATGTGTTTCCATTGTTTGTGGAAATCTCATTCAATCTAAATGTAGCGCATCTCGACTCAAGCATTACCTTTGAAAGTCGCATTGTCAGCTGTCCAGTGCACTGCCTTGGATTAAATCCAGGACCAAGTGAAATGTAAGTTAAACTCCATGAGGGTTAGCGTTACCTGTGTCTCCAATTTATATTGTGGATTCTCAAGTCCAGCACAGATGAATCTCACTCCTGAATCCTGGAGTTTATTTCCTCCCAGGTCTAGCTCTCTCAAACTTGAGGTGTTAAAGCTGAGAGTTGAAGCCAGCATTCATTCAACTTGGAGAAAGATGATGCAAATAAGTAATCCACACAAATCTATAACTAAATTAACCAGGTTTCCATCCAACCTTTTAATGTGAGCAAAGTACATGTTGGATAAAAAATGTCATGACAGGTCTGATGGAAACAGCAAGTTTGTTGGTAAACCTTCCAAATGTCGACAAAACAAAATATGCTAGCCTCCCGAGTGGCGCAGCGGTCTAAGCCACTGCATCGCAGTGCTAGAGGAGTGACTACAGATCCGGGTTCGATCCGGTTGTAGACCAATGAGGCGGCGCACAATTGGCACAGCGTCGTCCGGGTTAGGGAAGGGTTTGGCCTTCTGGGATGTCCTTGTCCCATCCCCTCTACTGACTACTTGTGGCGGCCGGGCGCATGCACGCCGACTTCGGTCACTTAGCTGTACGGTGTTTCCTCCGACACATTTAAATCAAATCATTATTTGTCACATGTGCCGAATACAACAGGTGTAGACCTTACAGTGAAATGCTGAATACAACAGGTGTAGACCTTACAGTGAAATGCTGAATACAACAGGTGTAGACCTTACAACAGGTGTAGATGCTTACAAGCCCTTAACCAACAATGCAGTTGTAAGAAAAATGAATAAGTAAAAAATAAGAAATAAAGTTACAAATAATGAATGAGCAGCAGTAAAATAACAGTAGTGTGCGGGGGCGAGGTAATTGAGGTAATATGTACATGTACGTAGAGTTAAAGTGACAATGCATAGATAATAAACAGAGGGTAGCAGCAGAGTAAAATAGTGGGGGTGGCAATGCAAATAGTCCAGGTAGCCATTTGATTAGCTGTTCAGGAGTCTTATGGCTTGGGGGTAGCAGTTGTTAAGAAGCCTTTTGAACCTAGACTTGGTGCTCCGGTAGTACTTGCTGTGCAGTAACAGAGAGCTCAGTCTATGACTAGGATGGCTGGAGTCTTTGACAATTTTTAGGGCCTTCCGTTGACACCGCCTGGTATAGAGGTCCTGGATGGCAGGAAGCTTGGCCCTAGTGATGTACTGGGCCGTACACACTAACCTCTGTAGTGCATTGCGGTCGAGGGCCGAGCAGTTGCCATACCAGGCAATGATGCAACCAGTCAGGATGCTCTCGATGGTGCAGCTGTAGAACTTTTTGAGGATTTGAGGACCCATGCCGAATCTTTTCAGTCTCCTGAGGGGGAATAGGCTTTGTCGTGCCCTCTTCACGACTGTCTTGGTGTGTTTGGACCATGATAGTTTGTTGGTGATGTGGAATGGGGGCGTGCTCGGTCCTCCTTTTCCTGTAGTCCACAATCATCTCCTTTGTCTTGATCACGTTGAGGGAGTTGTTCTTAACCTGGCACCACATGTCCAGGTCTCTGATCTCCTCTCTATAGGCTGTCTCATCGTTGTCGGTGATCAGGCCTACCACTGTTGTGTTATCGGCAAACTTAATGATGGTGTTGGAGTCGTGCCTGGCCGTGCAGTCATGAGTGAACAGGGAGTACAGGAGGGGCCCCCATGTTGAGGATCAGCGTGGTGGATGTGTTGTTACCTACCCTTACCACCTGGGGGCGGCCCGTCAGGAAGTCCAGTATCCAGTTGCAGAGGGAGGTGTTTAGTCCCAGGGTCCTTTGCTTAGTGATGAGCTATGAGGGCACTATGGTGTTGAACGCTGAGCTGTAGTCAATGAATAGCATTCTCATGTAGGTGTTCCTTTTGTCCAGGTGGGAAAGGGCAGTGTGGAGTGCAATAGAGATTGCATAATCTGTGGATCTGTTGGGGCGGTATGCAAATTGGAGTGGGTCTAGGATTTCTGGGAAAATGGTGTTGATGTGAGCCATGACCAGCCTTTCAAAGCACTTCATGGCTACAGATGTGAGTGCTACGGGTCGGTAGTCATTTAGCCAGATTACGTTAGTGTTCTTGGACACAGGGACTATGGTGGTCTGCTTGAAACATGTTGGTATTACAGACTCGGGCAGGGAGAGGTTGAAAATGTCAGTGAAGACACTTTCCAGTTAGTCAGCGCATGCTCAGAGTACACGTCCTGGTAATCCGTCTGGCCCTGCGGCCTTATGAATGTTCACCTGTTTAAAAGTCTAACTCACATCTGCAGTGCCTAGCTCCACTCCCATTCTCCAGGCGCTATCATTTGTTGACTTCTGTAACCGTAAAAGCCTTGGTTTCATCGCATGTTAACATTAGAAGCCTCCTCCCTAAGTTTGTTTTATTCACTGCCCTAGCACACTCTGCCAACCCGGATGTCCTAGCCGTGTCTGAATCCTGGCCAATGAAGACTACCAAAAACCCAGAAATGTCCATCCCTAACTATAACATTTTCCGACAAGATAGAACTGCCAAAGGGGGCGGAGTTGCAATCTACTGCAGAGATAGTCTGCAGAATTCTGTCTTACTATCCAGGTCTGTACCCAAACAATTCGAGCTTCTACTTTTAAAAATCCACCTTTCCAGAAACAAGCCTCTCAACGTTGCTACTTGCTATAGGCCACCCTCTGCCCCCAGCTGTGCCCCGGACACCATATGTGAACTGATTGCCCCCCATCTATCTTCAGAGCTTGTGCTGCTAGGTGACCTAAACTGGGACATGCTTAACACCCCGGCCATCCTACAATCTAAGCTTGATGCCCTCAATCTCACACAAATTATCAATGAACCCACCAGGTACAACCCCAAATCTATAAATAAGGGCACCCTCATAGATATCATCCTAACCAACTTGCCCTCCAAATACACCTCTGCTGTTTTCAACCAAGATCTCAGCGATCACTGCCTCATTGCCTGCATCCGTAATGGGTCCGCGGTCAAACGACCACCCCTCATCACTGTCAAACACTCCCAAAAACACTTCAGCGAGCAGGCCTTTCTAATCGATCTGGCCCGGGTATCCTGGAAGGATATTGACCTCATCCCGTCAGTAGAGGATGCCTGGTCATTCTTTAAAAGTGCCTTCCTCACCATCTTAAATAAGCATGCCCCTTTCAAAAAAATTTAGAACCAGGAACAGATATAGCCCTTGGTTCTCTCCAGACCAGCACAAAAACATCCTGTGGCGTTCTGCATTAGCAAACTAATGCAAACAAACCACATTCTTATTGGCAGACTCGACAGTCTTGGTTTCTCAAATGATTGCCTCGCCTGGTATACCAACTACTTCTCTGATAGAGTTCAGTGTGTCAAATTGGAGGGCCTGTTGTCCGGACCTCTGGCAGTCTCTATGGGTGTGCCACAGGGTTCAATTCTCGGGCCGTCTCTCTTCTCTGTATCATCAATGATGTCGCTCTTGCTGCTGGTGATTCTCTGATCCACCTCTACGCAGACGACACCATTCTGTATACTTCTGGCACCTCATTGGACACTGTGTTAACTAACCTCCAGACGAGCTTCAATGCCATACAACTCTCCTTCCGTGGCCTCCAACTGCTCTTAAATGCAAGTAAAACTAAATGCATGCTCTTCAACCGATCACTGCCCGCACCTGCCCGCCCGTCCAGCATCACTACTCTGGACGGTTCTGACTTAGAATATGTGGACAACTACAAATACCTAGGTGTCTGGTTAGACTGTAAACTCTCCTTCCAGACTCACATTAAGCATCTCCGACCAGCAATCGTTATTGTAGAGCACTCACATCAACTTGTGTGTGGTGTGACATGCTTTCCTTATTAATAAGTGAATAAAGATTTAGTTAAGTATAACTCTAACTTGTGTGATAAGTTTGTCTCTCCTCATTTGATAGTAAAGAAATTAACCACCACAATAGTGGTCTCCCGAGTGGCGTAGCGGTCTAAGGCACTGCATCAATAAACTCTCAATTTAATTTAGCGAATAAAGTCAACATTTTGAGAATAAAGTTGACATTTTGAGAATAAAGTTGCAGTTATATTTAAAGATTAAAGTAGGGGATTTGGTTAATTGCATGTCTACCTTGTTGCCTGTTGCTGTACGCGCCACTGTTGAAATACCTGAGTTAGATGACCTGGTGAAACTATACTTTAGAATTGGCTTTAGTAACAAGGAAATCCTTGCTCTTTTAGCACATAATAACTATCATATTATAAGTATTAGGACCAGGAAGAGGTTGTACCACAGATTATTTTCAGAAGGAGAACCCATGGTTACATACAGTAGTAGGTAGAGACGGGCAGGCTGTGTGTGTATGCAGGTGTGTGTGGGTGTGTGTGTGTGTGTGTGTATGCAGGTGTGCAGGTGTGTGTGTGTGTGTGTATGTGTGTGTGTGTGTGTGTATATGTGTGTGTGTGTGTGTGTGTGTGTGTGTGTGTGTGTGTGTGTGTGTGTGTGTGTGTGTGTGTGTGTGTGTGTGTGTGTGTGTGTGTGTGTATGCAGGTGTGTGTGTGTGTGTATGCAGATGTGTGTGTGTGTGTGGTGTGTGTGTGTAGGTGGTAAAAAGTAGGGGCAAAACAAAACCAATGGGCATCAATCTAACGATCTAACACACTTGTTTAAACAGGCGTCAATGTGCACACACACGTTTATTAATCTACTGATCTAAAAACTTGCACACACACTCTCTTCTAACGGCCATTGTGTGGTATGAGCACAAACAAAAAACTTTCTCATCACTGAATGTGAAGAGAACTGGGGTTGAGTCCCTGTCAGTCTGCTGTCTTAATTTCGCAACAACGTTCTGCTGCGTAGTTTAGGACAAAACTTTGAAAATAATCTGTGCATAATAGCAACTATAAATGACCTTATCCATGGTGCTTTACAAAGAGTAGTATTTATTTCCCCCATATGGCAAATATCCTTCTAACGACTATAGGCTAGTAAGCTACGTGAGCACACCCATTAAAACACATGATCTTAGGATCCTGGAGACCGGGGGCTATGTGTATGTATGTGTCCCATGTCAAGCTGCTCTCCAAATTTGCCACAACACCACACTGCTATTCTGCAGCCCATTATAAACCTATAGTTGCCACTGGCGTAATGCAGTTTCTCTGGACCTCCCGCAAGGTTAGCGTTGGTTTGTCGAGATCGGTGTGAAAAAACTTGACTGGCCTGCACAGAGCCCTGACCTCAACCCCATCGAACACCTTTGAGATGAATTGGAACACCGACTGCGAGCCAGGCCTAATCGCCCAACATCAGTGCCCGACCTCACTAATGCTCTTGTGACTGAATGGAAGCAAGTCCCCGCAGCAATGTTCCACCATCTAGTGGAAAGCCTTCCCAGAAGAGTGGAGGCTGTAATAACAGCAAAGGGGAGACCAACTCCATATTAATGCCCATGATTTTGGAATGAGATGTTCGACGAGCAGGCGTCCACATACTTTTGGTCATGTAGAGTATATAACTTTCTCACACATCATTATTCAAGATTCATTTAGGATTATCTGTAATAATGGATCATAATAATGCATCCACATTAATGTAGAAGGGTTTAGAAACATATTACTCTTCTGGTCAACTCTCATACAACCAAGTAATTCTCTTCAGCCAACCTGGTTTCAGAACATTTCATATTATTCTGTACGTAAACATGAGACAGTAATTAGTGTGACATGCTACGGTATGTACGGTATGTATTATTTTAAGGATGTCCATCACCAATTTTGTATAATATGCTACGAATCTGGAAAATGTACAATATGTTACCAATTTGCAAAATGTATGATATGTTACGAATTATAGCTAAGTGGCTAGCATTAACTAACTGGCAAATATTAGCTAGGCTAGGGGTTAAGGTTAAGTTTTGGAGTTAGGTTAAAGGGTTCAGGTTAGGGGAAGGGTTAGCTTACATGCTAAGTATACCGAACAAAAAAATTTATGGGACAATTTCAAAGGTTTTGCTGAGTTACAGTCCATATATGGAAATCAGTCAATTGAAATAAATTCATTAGGCCCTAATCTATGGATTTCTCATGGGCAGGAGCGCAGGCATGTGTGGGCCTGGGAGGGCACAGGCCCAGTCAATCAGAATTCGTTTTTCCCTACAAAAGGGCTTTATTACAGCCAAAAATAGTTACCAATTAGCTAAAGTTGTCTGTGATGAGATTTGTACGCGCATCCTTTGGGCTGCTAGACATTCGCGTTATACACCAAACCATCTACCCTACTTCCATTTTTGCCTTAAATTATCATGTGTCTTGTGTAACCATACCAAATGTAATACATACTAATTTCAGTGTCCTGGATTTTCATGTATTATGTTACGTCTAGTCTATGAGACCAGGCTGCTGCAGCTGGCGTCACATCTATTTTCTGTGATTTTTGATCCATCCCTGCAGTGTCATCACAGCCCTAGCAGTTAGCTGTACTTTATTGCATTTTAACTTCATATATATCTGTAAACACATGGATTAACAGTAGGGTAGCCTATTTCCCTTAGAGGTGCATGTTCTTTTAAGCATTCAGAAAAGTTGCCTACCTGTCTTTGTCTCCTGCAAATCATTTTCCAGACAAATTGCCCGCATACTGTATAAGGAGGTGGAGTTTCTTTGTTGTTGCACATCCACCTGATGTCCCCAATTGACCCCCTTCTCATTTTTTCCCTTCGTTTTCTCGTGTCCTTTCCCACAAAAACCCCCGCGTTCAGGTTCATCAAGAGTCTTTCAGTTGTTTTTCAACCGTTCAAGACGGGTCCAACTGCTATCAGACAACACCCATAACATATTTATTCCAAACATCTGCCAGCACAAAGACTCAATTCACTGCCAGCCATCAGGATTTAAACAGCCGCTTTCAGCGGGCATAACTGCCATGCAAACTTGCTTTCACAATAAACATTCTACAAATCAGTACTTGTCTTTCTTTGTTAATGTTCTGCATAGCCAAAGATCGAGTCCCTGGCTGGGATGTGTTCAGTAAAGGCACACGAAAGCAAAACATTTTGCAATGAAAATGAACATCTGTCCACGTAGGCATATCTGGGCTACTTACCCATTTCACATTACTGAACATTTTCCAGCAACTGAACTACGCTTTGGAAATACACATAGGTGTACACACACAACATTCAAATTACTTATAATTCTCCCTTCATTTAAGTACTCTAGTCCTGTGTAGCTCAGTTGGCAGGTTGGTAGAGTATGGTGCTTACAATACCAGGATTGTGGGTTTGATTCCCATGGGGGACCAGTACTAAGAAAACTGTAAGTCACTCTGGATAAGAGTGTCCGCTAAATGACAAAAAATGTCACCTAATCACTATTTGGAAGTGAATGAGCACTTTCGTTCACCTGTCAAATCAGTGATTCAAATCAAATCAAATGTATTTATATAGCCCTTCTTACATCAGCTGATATCTCAAAGTGCTGTACAGAAACCCAGCCTAAAACCCCAAACAGCAAGCAATGCAGGTGTAGAAGCACGGTTTTTCTAGGAAAAACTCCCTAGAAAGGCCAAAACCTAGGAAGAGACCTAGAGAGGAACCAGGCTATGAGGGGTGGCCAGTCCTCTTCTGGCTGTGCCGGGTTGAGATTATAACAGAACATGGCCAATATGTTCAAATGTTCATAAATGACCAGCTTGGTCAAATAATAATAATCACAGTAGTTGACGAGGGTGCAGCAAGTCAGCACCTCAGGAGTAAATGTCAGTTGGCTTTTCATAGCCGATCATTAAGAGTATCTCTACCGCTCCTGCGGTCTCTAGAGAGGTGAAAACAGCAGGTCTGGGACAGGTAGACATCCGGTGAACATAGCCACAGGCAGAACAGTTGAATTAAATGAAGGGAGGAGGGATGGATGCACTTTTAAGGAATAAGTCTTCAACTACCAAGTCTCATTTTCACTTTGTCTTTGGAACAAACAATTAAGGAACATGAGAAATTCAGAAATGGAGATTTGCCAAATCCATATAAAAATGTAGTGTGAGGGGCAGTACACTTTATAACAAGGCAAGAGTAAACATGTCAAATTAGTGTCAACAATTCAAGTTCAAACTGGACAGAAGATTTAGGCCTACTTGTTCAAAGTTTGGAATTTCAGTTGATTACTATAGTGCCCCCCTTGGGCCAATCAGTGTAATTTTGTAAATGCTGGATCGCTATGGCAAGACACATCATTCACCCAAGTTTCGTCAAAATCAGACCAGTGGTATCTGAGATATTGTGTGACTAACGTACGAACGGACAGAAACAGATCCATAGTCCCACCTTCGATTAACCTTGTGGGGGACAATAAGTCAATGTGCCACGAGAATAAATGGTATATACAGTATACCACGTAGCAGTGGTAAGATACACCATGTGAGCATAATCAGCATATAACACAATCAGTTGACTTGGTGTTACAGAGAGAACAGGAGAGGACCTAGTACAGAGCCCTGGGGGACAACAGTAGTGTGACCACGTGGTGCAGACGTGGTGCAGACACAGACCTTCTCCACCTCACTTGGTAGGAGTGACCTGCCACACCAAGATTTACATGCTAAAATCACCACTGTAAACAATATACCACATTACTTCTTACTAGTAATACATTTGTTGTTTTAGATACATTACAAAGCATGCTCATCAATTGTTTCGTGTTTTGTTGGTGTAATTTTTGCAGAAAAAACATTTTGGATGGTAGAAAATCTTAGTGGCTGGTAGATTGCTTTTTATATTTATGAAATTGCACTGTCATCTAACCCTATATACACTACATGACCAAAAGTATGTGGACACCTGCTCGTCGAACATCCAAAATCATGGGCATTAATGGGGAGTTGGAAAGCCTTCCCACTCTCTGAGAAGGTTTTCCACTAGATGTTGGAATATAGCTGTGGGGACTTCCTTCCATTCAGCCACAAGAGCATTAGTGAGGTCGGGCACTGATGTTGGGCGATTAGGCCTGGCTCGCAGTCGGCGTTCCAATTCATCCCAAAGGTTTTCGATGGAGTTGAGTTCAGGGCGCTGTGCAGGCCAGTCAAGTTCCTCCACACCAATCTTTAAAAAAAACATTTCTGTATGGACCTTGCTTTGTGCATGGGGGCATTGTCGTGCTGAAACAGGAAAGGGCCTTCCTCAAACTGTTGCCACACAGTTGGAAGAACAAAATTGTCTAGAATGTCATTGTATGCTGTAGTGTTAAGATTTCCGTATCTGGAACTAAGGGGCCTAGCTCGAACCATGAAAAACAGCTCCAGACCATTATTCCTCCTCTACCAAACTTTACAGTTGGCACTATGCATTGGTGCAGGTAGCGTTCTCCAGGAATCCGCCAAACCCATATTAGTCTGTCAGACTGCCAGATGGTGAAGCTTGATTTATAACTCAAGAGAACACGTTTCCACTGCTCCAGAGTCCAATGGTGACAAGGTTTACATGACTCCAGCCGACGCTTGGCATTGCGCATGGTGATCTTAGGCTTGTGTGCGGCTGCTCGGCCATGGAAACCCATTTCAGTAAGCTCCCAACGAACAGTTATTGTGCTGACGTTGCTTCCAGAGGCAGTTTGGAACTCAGTAGTGAGTGTTGCAACCGTAAAGCACTCTGCAGTCTCGTTCTGTGAGCTTGTGTGGCCGGTGGATGAGCCGTTGTTGCTCCTAGATGTTTCCACTTCACAATAGCAGCACTTACAGTTGACCGAGGCAGCTCTAGCAGGGCAGAAATTTGATGAACTGACTTGTTGGAAAGGTGGCATCCTATGATGGTGCCACATTGAAATTCACTGAGATCATCAGTAAGGCCTGTCTACGGCCAATGTTTGTCTATGGAGATTTCATGGCTGTGTGCTCAATTGTATACACCTGTCACCAACAGGTGTGGCTGAAATGGCAGAATCCACTAATTTGAAGGAGTGTCCACATACTTTTCATACTTTTTATATATAGTGCATTTGGTGGCGGTAATGCAATATAATATGGATGTAAACCGCCATTAAACCTCAACGAAGAAGGATATTCACACCTCCAGTTGTCTGATGACAACGCTTTGGTTGTTTTAGTTGTCAGTGTCAACAAAGAACCAGCATCATAACACGGGTTTCTGAGGGCATAACTGCATCACAACCTTATGTTTCACAATGATGGGTATAAATATTTATCTTTATTTGTTTATGTTCCTGCCGAAGATCTATTTCCTTGCTGGGATGTGTTCAATATGGGCACACTAAAGCGAAACATTTTGCAATGGAAAATGTACATCTAGTTCAGGCATATCTACTTCCCTATTTCACATAAAAACATATTTTTCAACTACTGAACATGGCTATGGAAATGCAAACAGGCGTACACACAAATGCATGGCCCCTTTTAAAACTATTTTAAAAGTGCCATCAGCAATCCTCACATCATTTAAGTAGGCTCTGAATGGAACTGACTGTACAGGTGAAAGCCCCTTTGTTCACTTTTAAAGATGGAAATCTGCCGTAGGGGAAATAGTGCCACTGTCCACCCCACAGATGCTGTTATTGTTTTAGTTTTATTGATAAAGCAGAGCTGGGGAGCGTTGCACATCGTGGTATTGTTTTATTGACAAAGCAGAGCTGGGGAGCGTTGCACATCGTGGTATTGTTTTATTGACAAAGCTGAGCTGGGGAGCGTTGCACATCGTGGTATTGTTTTATTGACAAAGAGCTGGGGAGCGTTGCACATCGTGGTATTGTTTTATTGACAAAGCAGAGCTGGGGAGCGTTGCACATCGTGGTATTGTTTTATTGACAAAGCAGAGCTGGGGAGCGTTGCACATCGTGGTATTGTTTTATTGATAAAGCTCAGCTGGGGAGCGTTGCACATCGTGGTATTGTTTTATTGACAAAGCTGAGCTGGGGAGCGTTGCACATCGTGGTATTGTTTTATTGACAAAGCTCAGCTGGGGAGCGTTGCACATCGTGGTATTGTTTTATTGATAAAGCAGAGCTGGGGAGCGTTGCACATCGTGGTATTGTTTTATTGATAAAGCAGAGCTGGGGAGCGTTGCACATCGTGGTATAGTTTTATTGATAAAGCAGAGCTGGGGAGCGTTGCACATCGTGGTATTGTTTTATTGATAAAGCAGAGCTGGGGAGCGTTGCACATCGTGGTATTGTTTTATTGATAAAGCAGAGCTGGGGAGCGTTGCACATCGTGGTATTGTTTTATTGATAAAGCAGAGCTGGGGAGCGTTGCACATCGTGGTATAGTTTTATTGATAAAGCAGAGCTGGGGAGCGTTGCACATCGTGGTATAGTTTTATTGACAAAGCAGAGCTGGGGAGCGTTGCACATCGTGGTATTGTTTTATTGATAAAGCAGAGCTGGGGAGCGTTGCACATCGTGGTATTGTTTTATTGATAAAGCAGAGCTGGGGAGCGTTGCACATCGTGGTATTGTTTTATTGATAAAGCAGAGCTGGGGAGCGTTGCACATCGTGGTATTGTTTTATTGATAAAGCAGAGCTGGGGAGCGTTTCACATCGTGGTATTGTTTTATTGATAAAGCAGAGCTGGGGAGCGTTGCACATCGTGGTATTGTTTTATTGATAAAGCAGAGCTGGGGAGCGTTGCACATCGTGGTATTGTTTTATTGATAAAGCAGAGCTGGGGAGCGTTGCACATCGTGGTATTGTTTTATTGATAAAGCTCAGCTGGGGAGCGTTGCACATCGTGGTATTGTTTTATTGATAAAGCAGAGCTGGGGAGCGTTGCACATCGTGGTATTGTTTTATTGATAAAGCAGAGCTGGGGAGCGTTGCACATCGTGGTATTGTTTTATTGATAAAGCAGAGCTGGGGAGCGTTGCACATCGTGGTATTGTTTTATTGATAAAGCAGAGCTGGGGAGCGTTGCACTAGTGGTATTGTTTTATTGATAAAGCAGAGCTGGGGAGCGTTGCACATCGTGGTATTGTTTTATTGATAAAGCTCAGCTGGGGAGCGTTGCACATCGTGGTATTGTTTTATTGATAAAGCAGAGCTGGGGAGCGTTGCACATCGTGGTATTGTTTTATTGATAAAGCAGAGCTGGGGAGCGTTGCACATCGTGGTATTGTTTTATTGATAAAGCAGAGCTGGGGAGCGTTGCACATCGTGGTATTGTTTTATTGATAAAGCTCAGCTGGGGAGCGTTGCACATCGTGGTATTGTTTTATTGATAAAGCAGAGCTGGGGAGCGTTGCACATCGTGGTATTGTTTTATTGATAAAGCAGAGCTGGGGAGCGTTGCACATCGTGGTATTGTTTTATTGATAAAGCAGAGCTGGGGAGCGTTGCACATCGTGGTATTGTTTTATTGATAAAGCAGAGCTGGGGAGCGTTGCACATCGTGGTATTGTTTTATTGATAAAGCAGAGCTGGGGAGCGTTGCACATCGTGGTATTGTTTTATTGATAAAGCAGAGCTGGGGAGCGTTGCACATCGTGGTATTGTTTTATTGATAAAGCTCAGCTGGGGAGCGTTGCACATCGTGGTATTGTTTTATTGATAAAGCAGAGCTGGGGAGCGTTGCACATCGTGGTATTGTTTTATTGATAAAGCAGAGCTGGGGAGCGTTGCACATCGTGGTATAGTTTTATTGACAAAGCAGAGCTGGGGAGCGTTGCACATCGTGGTATTGTTTTATTGATAAAGCAGAGCTGGGGAGCGTTGCACATCGTGGTATTGTTTTATTGATAAAGCAGAGCTGGGGAGCGTTGCACATCGTGGTATTGTTTTATTGATAAAGCAGAGCTGGGGAGCGTTGCACATCGTGGTATTGTTTTATTGATAAAGCAGAGCTGGGGAGCGTTGCACATCGTGGTATTGTTTTATTGATAAAGCAGAGCTGGGGAGCGTTGCACATCGTGGTATTGTTTTATTGATAAAGCAGAGCTGGGGAGCGTTGCACATCGTGGTATTGTTTTATTGATAAAGCATAGCTGGGGAGCGTTGCACATCGTGGTATTGTTTTATTGATAAAGCAGAGCTGGGGAGCGTTGCACATCGTGGTATTGTTTTATTGATAAAGCAGAGCTGGGGAGCGTTGCACATCGTGGTATTGTTTTATTGATAAAGCAGAGCTGGGGAGCGTTGCACATCGTGGTATTGTTTTATTGATAAAGCAGAGCTGGGGAGCGTTGCACATCGTGGTATTGTTTTATTGATAAAGCAGAGCTGGGGAGCGTTGCACATCGTGGTATTGTTTTATTGATAAAGCAGAGCTGGGGAGCGTTGCACATCGTGGTATTGTTTTATTGATAAAGCAGAGCTGGGGAGCGTTGCACATCGTGGTATTGTTTTATTGATAAAGCAGAGCTGGGGAGCGTTGCACATCGTGGTATTGTTTTATTGATAAAGCAGAGCTGGGGAGCGTTGCACATCGTGGTATTGTTTTATTGATAAAGCAGAGCTGGGGAGCGTTGCACATCGTGGTATTGTTTTATTGATAAAGCAGAGCTGGGGAGCGTTGCACATCGTGGTATTGTTTTATTGATAAAGCAGAGCTGGGGAGCGTTGCACATCGTGGTATTGTTTTATTGATAAAGCAGAGCTGGGGAGCGTTGCACATCGTGGTATTGTTTTATTGATAAAGCAGAGCTGGGGAGCGTTGCACATCGTGGTATTGTTTTATTGATAAAGCAGAGCTGGGGAGCGTTGCACATCGTGGTATTGTTTTATTGATAAAGCAGAGCTGGGGAGCGTTGCACATCGTGGTATTGTTTTATTGATAAAGCAGAGCTGGGGAGCGTTGCACATCGTGGTATTGTTTTATTGATAAAGCAGAGCTGGGGAGCGTTGCACATCGTGGTATTGTTTTATTGATAAAGCAGAGCTGGGGAGCGTTGCACATCGTGGTATTGTTTTATTGATAAAGCAGAGCTGGGGAGCGTTGCACATCGTGGTATTGTTTTATTGATAAAGCAGAGCTGGGGAGCGTTGCACATCGTGGTATTGTTTTATTGATAAAGCAGAGCTGGGGAGCGTTGCACATCGTGGTATTGTTTTATTGATAAAGCAGAGCTGGGGAGCGTTGCACATCGTGGTATTGTTTTATTGATAAAGCAGAGCTGGGGAGCGTTGCACATCGTGGTATTGTTTTATTGATAAAGCAGAGCTGGGGAGCGTTGCACATCGTGGTATTGTTTTATTGATAAAGCAGAGCTGGGGAGCGTTGCACATCGTGGTATTGTTTTATTGATAAAGCAGAGCTGGGGAGCGTTGCACATCGTGGTATTGTTTTATTGATAAAGCAGAGCTGGGGAGCGTTGCACATCGTGGTATTGTTTTATTGATAAAGCAGAGCTGGGGAGCGTTGCACATCGTGGTATTGTTTTATTGATAAAGCAGAGCTGGGGAGCGTTGCACATCGTGGTATTGTTTTATTGATAAAGCAGAGCTGGGGAGCGTTGCACATCGTGGTATTGTTTTATTGATAAAGCAGAGCTGGGGAGCGTTGCACATCGTGGTATTGTTTTATTGATAAAGCAGAGCTGGGGAGCGTTGCACATCGTGGTATTGTTTTATTGATAAAGCAGAGCTGGGGAGCGTTGCACATCGTGGTATTGTTTTATTGATAAAGCAGAGCTGGGGAGCGTTGCACATCGTGGTATTGTTTTATTGATAAAGCTCAGCTGGGGAGCGTTGCACATCGTGGTATTGTTTTATTGATAAAGCAGAGCTGGGGAGCGTTGCACATCGTGGTATTGTTTTATTGATAAAGCAGAGCTGGGGAGCGTTGCACATCGTGGTATTGTTTTATTGATAAAGCAGAGCTGGGGAGCGTTGCACATCGTGGTATTGTTTTATTGATAAAGCTCAGCTGGGGAGCGTTGCACATCGTGGTATTGTTTTATTGATAAAGCAGAGCTGGGGAGCGTTGCACATCGTGGTATTGTTTTATTGATAAAGCAGAGCTGGGGAGCGTTGCACATCGTGGTATTGTTTTATTGATAAAGCAGAGCTGGGGAGCGTTGCACATCGTGGTATTGTTTTATTGATAAAGCAGAGCTGGGGAGCGTTGCACATCGTGGTATTGTTTTATTGATAAAGCAGAGCTGGGGAGCGTTGCACATCGTGGTATTGTTTTATTGATAAAGCAGAGCTGGGGAGCGTTGCACATCGTGGTATTGTTTTATTGATAAAGCTCAGCTGGGGAGCGTTGCACATCGTGGTATTGTTTTATTGATAAAGCAGAGCTGGGGAGCGTTGCACATCGTGGTATTGTTTTATTGATAAAGCAGAGCTGGGGAGCGTTGCACATCGTGGTATAGTTTTATTGACAAAGCAGAGCTGGGGAGCGTTGCACATCGTGGTATTGTTTTATTGATAAAGCAGAGCTGGGGAGCGTTGCACATCGTGGTATTGTTTTATTGATAAAGCTCAGCTGGGGAGCGTTGCACATCGTGGTATTGTTTTATTGATAAAGCAGAGCTGGGGAGCGTTGCACATCGTGGTATTGTTTTATTGATAAAGCAGAGCTGGGGAGCGTTGCACATCGTGGTATTGTTTTATTGATAAAGCAGAGCTGGGGAGCGTTGCACATCGTGGTATTGTTTTATTGATAAAGCAGAGCTGGGGAGCGTTGCACATCGTGGTATTGTTTTATTGATAAAGCAGAGCTGGGGAGCGTTGCACATCGTGGTATTGTTTTATTGATAAAGCAGAGCTGGGGAGCGTTGCACATCGTGGTATTGTTTTATTGATAAAGCAGAGCTGGGGAGCGTTGCACATCGTGGTATTGTTTTATTGATAAAGCTCAGCTGGGGAGCGTTGCACATCGTGGTATTGTTTTATTGATAAAGCAGAGCTGGGGAGCGTTGCACATCGTGGTATTGTTTTATTGATAAAGCAGAGCTGGGGAGCGTTGCACATCGTGGTATAGTTTTATTGACAAAGCAGAGCTGGGGAGCGTTGCACATCGTGGTATTGTTTTATTGATAAAGCAGAGCTGGGGAGCGTTGCACATCGTGGTATTGTTTTATTGATAAAGCAGAGCTGGGGAGCGTTGCACATCGTGGTATTGTTTTATTGATAAAGCAGAGCTGGGGAGCGTTGCACATCGTGGTATTGTTTTATTGATAAAGCAGAGCTGGGGAGCGTTGCACATCGTGGTATTGTTTTATTGATAAAGCAGAGCTGGGGAGCGTTGCACATCGTGGTATTGTTTTATTGATAAAGCAGAGCTGGGGAGCGTTGCACATCGTGGTATTGTTTTATTGATAAAGCAGAGCTGGGGAGCGTTGCACATCGTGGTATTGTTTTATTGATAAAGCAGAGCTGGGGAGCGTTGCACATCGTGGTATTGTTTTATTGATAAAGCAGAGCTGGGGAGCGTTGCACATCGTGGTATTGTTTTATTGATAAAGCAGAGCTGGGGAGCGTTGCACATCGTGGTATTGTTTTATTGATAAAGCAGAGCTGGGGAGCGTTGCACATCGTGGTATTGTTTTATTGATAAAGCAGAGCTGGGGAGCGTTGCACATCGTGGTATTGTTTTATTGATAAAGCAGAGCTGGGGAGCGTTGCACATCGTGGTATTGTTTTATTGATAAAGCAGAGCTGGGGAGCGTTGCACATCGTGGTATTGTTTTATTGATAAAGCAGAGCTGGGGAGCGTTGCACATCGTGGTATTGTTTTATTGATAAAGCAGAGCTGGGGAGCGTTGCACATCGTGGTATTGTTTTATTGATAAAGCAGAGCTGGGGAGCGTTGCACATCGTGGTATTGTTTTATTGATAAAGCAGAGCTGGGGAGCGTTGCACATCGTGGTATTGTTTTATTGATAAAGCAGAGCTGGGGAGCGTTGCACATCGTGGTATTGTTTTATTGATAAAGCAGAGCTGGGGAGCGTTGCACATCGTGGTATTGTTTTATTGATAAAGCAGAGCTGGGGAGCGTTGCACATCGTGGTATTGTTTTATTGATAAAGCAGAGCTGGGGAGCGTTGCACATCGTGGTATTGTTTTATTGATAAAGCAGAGCTGGGGAGCGTTGCACATCGTGGTATTGTTTTATTGATAAAGCAGAGCTGGGGAGCGTTGCACATCGTGGTATTGTTTTGAGGCCATTACATATGTTGCTATTCTATCGCTGGTGCAATGATGCCCAAGGGGGAAAATAACAGTATTTGTCGTTTGCAAGTAATTTCTTTGTTGTTGTAATATCCCAAACGGGCGTGGCAGTTTCATCAATAAGGATTCCAGCTTTAAGGAAGAAGAACGGGTCTGAAATGTGTCAACCCAATCATAGTCTTGCACTACCAAGTCTCGTTTTCACTGGCTTTTGGAACAAATGTAAACGGTATTTCTTGAGGGGAGGACAGCTCATAATAATGGCTGGAGTGGCGTATAATGGCTGGAGTGGAGTGAATGGAATGGTATCTAGCTCATGTTTGATACCATTCCATTCACTCCATTTCAGCCATTATTATGAGCCGTCCTCCCTTCAGTAGCCTCCACTGGTATATACAGTATACTGTACATAGAATCGGAGTTGTCAACTGTGATTAAGAGGTCTTGGAGTGGGCAGGCCTTCCTCGGGAGGAAGAGCAGCTCTCTCCTCGTCTTGTCAAGTCTGAGCTTGAAGTGGTAGGTAGGCCAGAAACCCAGCCGAGATACGTGTCACCACATGGGTGTCAGAGGGGAGGAAGGGGGAAAAGAGTTGAGTGTCATCCACATAACAACGTTAAGACACCATGTGAGCATATGCAACAGAGTTAAAAAGGTGCCGTAAGCTAACTCCACAGCTAGCTTGAAATGTCGCCAATGGACATATCAAATGAGATTTCTATAGTTCAATCGGTTCGTACGTTATCAAGGAGGACGGTCACGTGTGTTTAGGAGCAGAGGATCACTATTTCTAGCCCAGTATGTTACAGGGACAGCGGAGGAAGCTATACTGTCGACAGCACAATGACGTCTGGTTCACATACCTAACAGAATCAATTGACTTAGTGTACAGAGAGAACAGGAGAGGAGCTAGTACAAAGCCCTGGGGGACAACAGTAGCACAACCTTGTGGTGAAGACACAGACCTTCTCCACAATCACTTGGTAGGAGCGACCTGCTAGGTAGGATGCAATGCAGTGTGCGCAGCCTGAGGATCTTGTGGTTTATGGTGTCGAATGCAGCAGATAGGTCTAGGCCACTATGACAACAAAACCATCAGCACCTGCCTGGTTACTAACACACACACACACACACAGCAGTAAGGAGCTGCTGAGACTGCATGTCTCTCTGCTTTACTGACCAACCAGAAGACCCACAATGAGTTGTCTTTCTGTGAAAATGTCAAACTGGAATTATTCACTTGTGTAATAAAATGTATTTAATAGTAAAACATCCTTCCTGTTTTAAGATCTACTTTATTTTTATTTTTTATTGAACCTTTTTAACTAGGCAAGTCAGTTAAGAACAAATTCTTATTTTCAATGACGGACTAGGAACAGTGGGTTAGCTGCCTTGTTCAGGGGCAGAACGACAGATTTTTACCTTGTCAGCTCGGGGATTCGATCTCGCAACCTTTCGGTTACTGGCCCAACACTAGGCACTAGGCTACCTGCCGCCCCAATTGTTTGGTGACTTTGTATAAGAAAGGTTTTCTATAATGATTGGTACATTATATGTGCCTCAAACGTTTCCTGCCATCAAGCCCCATTCCAAAAGCCACCTAGCCTCTTCAATAGGTTTCTTGATACAGTATTTTGAACTTTATTAAAATATGTTATATGGAATGCTGACATTTTTTAAATAAAAGATAATTTCGTAACAATGCGTAAATTGCAATGCATTAAATCCATATCTCTATAATCTGTCAATAAACTAAAAATCCAAATAATGTCACAGATCTTCATTGTAAAGGGTTTAAACACTGTTTCCCATGCTTGTTCAATGAACCATAAACAATTAATGAGCATGCACCTGTGGAATGGTCGTTAAGACACTAACAGCTTACAGACGCTAGGCAATTAAGGTCAAAGTTATGAAAACTTAGGACACTAAAGAGGCCTTTCTACTGACTCTGAAAAACACCAAAAGAAAGATGCCCAGGGTCCCTGCTCATCTGTGTGAATGTGCCTTAGGCATGCTGCAAGGAGACATGAGGACTGCAGATGTGGCCAGGTAAATAAATTGCAATGTCCATAATGTGAGATGCCTAAGACAGTGCTACAGGGAGACAGGACGGACAGCTGATCGTCCTCGCAGTGGCAGACCACGTGTAACAACACCTGCACAGGATCGGTACATCCGAACATCACACCTGCGGGACAGGTACAGGATGGCAACAACTGCCCAAGTTACACCAGGAAAGCACAATCCCTCCATCAGTGCTCAGACTGTCTGCAATAGGCTGAGACAGGCTGGACTGAGGGCTTGTAGGCCTGTTGTAAGGCAGGTCCTCACCAGACATCACAGGCAACAACATCACCTATGGGCACAAACCCACCGTCACTGGACCAGACAGGACTGGCAAAAAGTG
Organism: Salvelinus alpinus; assembly: GCF_045679555.1. NCBI lineage: Eukaryota > Metazoa > Chordata > Actinopteri > Salmoniformes > Salmonidae > Salvelinus > Salvelinus alpinus. The sequence goes on from NC_092086.1 coordinate 21,108,542, forward strand.
CTCTTCACTAACGAGTCACGGTTTTGTCTCAACAGGGGTGATGGTCGGATTCGCGTTTATCGTCGAAGGAATGAGCGTTACACCGAGGCCTGTACTCTGGAGCGGGATCGATTTGGAGGTGGAGGGTCCGTCATGGTCTGGGGCGGTGTGTCACAGCATCATCGGACTGAGCTTGTTGTTATTGCAAGCAGTCTCAACACTGTGTTACAGGGAAGACATCCTCCTCCCTTAAGTGGTACCCTTCCTGCAGGCTCATCCTGACATGACCCTCCAGTATGACACCAGCCATACTGCTTGTTCTGTGCGTGATTTCCTGCAAGACAGGAATGTCAGTGTTCTGCCATGGCCAGCGAAGAGCCTGGATCGCAATCCCATTGAGCACGTCTGGGACCTGTTGGATCGGAGGGTGAGGGCCAGGGCCATTCCCCCCAAAAATGTCCGGGAACTTGCAGGTGCCTTGGTGGAAGAGTTGGGTAACACCTCACAGCAAGAACTGGCTAATCTGGTGCACTCCATGAGGAGGAGATGCACTGCAGTACTTAGTGCAGCTGGTGGCCACACCAGATACTGACTGTTACTTTTGAATTTGACCCCCCCTTTGTTCAGGGACACATTATTCAATTTCGGTTAGTCACATGTCTGTGGAACTTGTTCAGTTTATGTCTCAGTTGTTGAATCTTGTTATGTTCATACAAATATTTACACATGCTAAGTTTGCTGGAAATAAACGCAGTTGACAGTGAGAGGACGTTTCTTTTTTTGCTGAGTTTACATGTATTAATCAAAAGGTGAACTGTGGTATACAAAGAGAAATATACTATACCAAGCAAACATTATACCTGGCTATTTTAGTATATAATTCTGCCAAAATAAATATTGTCAAAGTCTGTGAAGGACAATTAGAAAGAGTTGTGGAGAAAATGTATGCCCTTTCATCAGTTGAATTTTTAAACAAAAATACAAATTAAATGTACCGTGTGCAATTAAATTTGTGCTATTCAAATGGTCATGGCTAGAAGGGATGCAGCTAATGTCAAAGTAACGTCAAAATGTGCACGTCAGGGAGAATTTTAGCAAACCCTATCCCATTTCCTAACCTCAACCTAATTCTCCTTACCTGGTACGTTAATTACCTAATCTGCTGCTGCTGTGTAAATTCTTTTTAAAAAAGAATGTTTTTTTGTGTGTGTAAATTCTTCTAACCTGCTACGAAAAGTCCCTTCTGACATAAACTGCAGCCTGTCTAGCCAAAAACAATACAAATTGTACCTCTTGTGGATCCCTCCATAGACAGCTCGTTGGTCAAATGTGATTGGTCCATATGAACACTACACTTCAGGAAGAAGGAAATCAATAGCCAATGGGCATTGGCACAACCGGCAGGAGCAATCTAAAGCCTTTCTATTAGAAACACGTAACTCCATAAAGGTATACGGACATGAGGCGTATTTACGACGCACTGTAAAGCTATTTCCATATGGAATATAAATTCGGAATACAAGTATTTCTCCTATTGTTTTGGAGATCGGCTTTAGATGCACTGGTGTCGGAGAATGACGGAGGGTGGTGAGTGTTTATTTTAGGCTACGTCTTTGACCATCTATAAATTACGACTACTTTTATTATTTTCCCCCAATGATTTGAACTTTTAATCAATATCTAACTCTTACATTCATTCAATAATACTAGTATTCGTAGCCCAAAAAGCGTATTTTCCCCCTCGCATGCAGGTCGTCAAATTCAGAAAACAGTTTGACTGATGAGGGTCCTTGCAACATTGACATCTGGGACAAAGCTTCGTTATCACATCGCCAGTTTATCCAGCAGTACGTACTGTAGTCTATTTCATGTGTTCAGCCTGGGTGTGTTTGTAGTCTCTGTAAATCATTACTCTCTCTCTCTCTGTGTTCTGCACCCATACATTGGAAACACCTATGTTCTATCTAATTTTGCACCAGTATGTGTAACACAACTCATTTTATTCCTAGATATGCCTACTCCAAACCAGTCATCCTGAAAGGTTTCTCTGACAATACGGTACATGTCAATCAAAAAAAGCAATTACAAAAATAAACTTGTCTCGTAGGCCTTACTATCAGTCCAGCAATGGGCTCTGGTGAACGTAATTGTTTTGTTTTCAGAAATTCCAGTTCTTGTGCTCCAAGTCGAGCCTGCTGCAGCAGTATGGAGAGAGGATAGTGAGGCTCAGCACTGCCAACACCTACTCTTACAGGAAAGGTACACACACACACACACACACACACACACACACACACACACACAATGTAGTCATCCTAGAAGCTATTCAGTGTTCTCTCTTTGTAGTACATTACTTTGCCTCTTCATTATCATTTAGTGGATGTCCGGTTTGAGGAGTTTGTGGACTTGCTGCTGAGGCCTCAGTCTTTGGACACACTGGGCAGTGGTGAGTTTGGTGTCTGGAACACCTAATGGTCGTTGTACAGTACATGAGCTCAACAGGCAAACCATGATCCGTAACATAATACAACATGTTATGTGATCACACTGAAAAGTCAAAGCATTAACAGAAACAATTTAAAGTTCACACAGCCAGACATCCTGTATCTCACCCGGTCTCTCTTTGACAGACACTCTGTATTTCTTCGGGGACAACAACTTCACTGAGTGGCACTCTCTGTTTGAGAACTACAAGGCACCACACTACATGCTGCCTCACACCACGGGGGCCTACAGCTTCGGGATCGCAGGTCAGTGGATCTGTGGACCTGTATGGCTCAGTTAGTACAGCTTCCCACCGTTGTGTCAAGTTGGCTGGATGTCCTTTGAATGGTGGACTATTTTTGATACACACCCGAAACTGTTGAGCATGAAAAACCCAGCAGTGTTTCAGCTCTTGACACAAACCGGTGCACCTGGCACCTACTACCATACCCCATTCAAAGGCACTTAAATATCCTCTGAATGGCACACATACACAATCCACGTCTCAATTGTCTCAAGGCTTAAAAATCCTTCTTTAACCTGTCTCCTTCCCTTCATCTACACAGATTTTTAGTGGATTTACCAGGTGACATCAATAAGGGATCATAGCTTTCACCTGGATTCACCTGGTCAGTTCCTCATGGAAAGAGCTGGTGTTCCTAATGTTTTGTACACAGTGTATAATATTATTATTAATATGTTGTGGATTATACTATACCAGGGTTAAGGGTTGTATATCAGAATCATGTCTTACAGCTGCAGTGGTGTTCAGGGTAGATTCAACGATATGGCGTTACCATCAGTAGCAGGGCGACTTGTACGGGACACAGAGTACGAAGCAAGAGGCTAAACTGCGATGCATTAACTGCCACCTGCAGCGATCAGGTTGACAGAGAGCTGAACAAACCTCCATGCACACTGCTGCATCTGTGAGAAGAGGACATCTTAGTGTGTCATACATACAGCCAGTTACTGTGGTGACTAAAGAACAGGCTGTCATCCTCTGTTGAAGCTTATCTCCTGTGCCTTTATCTACCCACCCAACCAGGCCCAGGAACAGGTGTACCCTTCCATTGGCATGGACCTGGCTACTCTGAGGTCATCTATGGCAGGAAGGTAAACAACACATTAACAACTGCCTATCAAATCATGGTTAATGCTTGATCATTTCTCCTAAGACTATCTTAAAATCAAGTCAGATTTATTTAAAGTGCATTTCACATGAGTCACAACACACTTTACATCAATAAAACAACAACAGGACCTTGAACAAAGAGGAGTAATGGGGAAACGACAAACAAAATGAACATGTTTCAAATACAGCTGTCCCAGCGTCCCTAATGACACCAGGTTACAGCTGTCCCTAATGACACCTGGTTACAGCTGTCCCAGCGTCCCTAATGACACCAGGTTACAGCTGTCCCAGCGTCCCTAATGACACCAGGTTACAGCTCTCCCAGCGTCCCTAATGACACCTGGCTACAGCTCTCCCAGCGTCCCTAATGACACCTGGTTACAGCTGTCCCAGCGTCCCTAATGACACCAGGTTACAGCTGTCCCAGCGTCCCTAATGACACCAGGTTACAGCTGTCCCAGCGTCCCTAATGACACCAGGTTACAGCTGTCCCTAATGACACCAGGTTACAACTGTCCCAGCGTCCTTAATGACACCTGGTTACAGCTGTCCCAGCATCCCTAATGACACCTGGTTACAACTGTCCCAGCGTCCCTAATGACACCTGGTTACAGCTCTCCCAGCGTCCTTAATGACATCTGGTTACAGCTCTCCCAGCATCCCTAATGACACCTGGTTACAGCTGTCCCAGCGTCCTTAATGACACCTGGTTACAGCTGTCCCAGCATCCCTAATGACACCTGGTTACAACTGTCCCAGCGTCCCTAATGACACCTGGTTACAGCTGTCCCAGCGTCCTTAATGACACCTGGTTACAGCTGTCCCAGCATCCCTAATGACACCTGGTTACAACTGTCCCAGCGTCCCTAATGACACCTGGTTACAGCTCTCCCAGCGTCCTTAATGACATCTGGTTACAGCTCTCCCAGCATCCCTAATGACACCTGGTTACAACTGTCCCAGCGTCCCTAATGACACCTGGTTACAGCTCTCCCAGCGTCCTTAATGACATCTGGTTACAGCTCTCCCAGCATCCCTAATGACACCTGGTTACAACTGTCCCAGCGTCCCTAATGACACCTGGTTACAGCTGTCCCAGCGTCCTTAATGACATCTGGTTACAGCTCTCCCAGCATCCCTAATGACACCTGGTTACAGCTCTCCCAGCGTCCTTAATGACACCTGGTTACAACTGTCCCAGCGTCCCTAATGACACCTGGTTACAGCTGTCCCAGCGTCCCTAATGACACCTGGTTACAGCTCTCCCAGCGTCCCTAATGACACCTGGTTACAGCTGTCCCAGCGTCCCTAATGACATCTGTTTACAACTGTCCCAGCGTCCCTAATGACACCAGGTTACAACTGTCCCAGCGTCCCTAATGACACCTGGTTACAGCTGTCCCAGCGTCCCTAATGACACCTGGTTACAGCTCTCCCAGCGTCCCTAATGACACCTGGTTACAGCTGTCCCAGCGTCCCTAATGACACCTGGTTACAACTGTCCCAGCGTCCCTAATGACACCTGGTTACAGCTCTCCCAGCGTCCCTAATGACACCTGGTTACAGCTGTCCCAGCGTCCCTAATGACACCAGGTTACAGCTGTCCCAGCGTCCCTAATGACACCAGGTTACAGCTGTCCCAGCGTCCCTAATGACACCAGGTTACAGCTCTCCCAGCGTCCCTAATGACACCTGGTTACAGCTGTCCCAGCGTCCCTAATGACACCTGGTTACAGCTGTCCCAGCGTCCCTAATGACACCTGGTTACAGCTGTCCCAGCGTCCCTAATGACACCTGGTTACAGCTGTCCCAGCGTCCCTAATGACACCTGGTTACAGCTGTCCCAGCGTCCCTAATGACACCAGGTTACAGCTGTCCCAGCGTCCCTAATGACACCTGGTTAATGTTAACATTGGTCCAGCACCAGTAGGTAGGCTGGTGTAAGCCTGAATCCAGGGTCAGCCCTGTCGGCTGTTAGCCTCAACATCTACACTACCTTGTTGTAATCGATGCTGTTAGCCTTAGCACGCTACACTACCTTGTCATTGATGCTGTTAGCCTTAAAACGCTACACTACCTTGTTGTAATTGATGCACGTCTGTTAAACACAACAGTATGAGATACCTTTTTAATCTCCAACCACCACAGCGCTGGTTCCTGTACCCCCCGGACAAGGCGCCCCATTTCCACCCCAACTACACCACCCTGTCCTGGGTCAAAGACACATACCCTTACCTGCTTGAGGAGGAGAAGCCCATAGAGTGCACCATCCGGCCAGGAGAGGTCAGAGAACTACCATTAAGGCTGTGTTCAGAGGCAGCCCAATTCAGATCTCTCCTTCCTTCTACTAATTAGTCTTTTGACCAATCAGATCAGCTCTTTTTACAATAATTGGTCAAAAGATCAGAATTGGTCTGCCTGTGCCAACGCAGCCATAATAGATTAGACCGACTGGTTGAATATCGGAATACTTTAACAGTCACCCTTCCCTCCATCTACACAGATCACTAACATCAGCTAAAACAATGTTGTATGCATTTTCCAAAAGAATGAGGATAACAATCAAGAGTCATCATCATTTGGAAGAATTTCAACCATGAAATGTTAAACACATGTATCAACCATGAGTCACTAACATGAGCTAACATTACTTTTGAGGCATTTAACCATATAGGGATAGTAGGAGCCGTTCTCCTTTCTGATGTTTCAACTATGGGATATCCTTTTAAACACTTAAAACAACCATGGGGTCACTACGCTTCAGGCAAACATTACTTTTGAGCCATTGTTTTCACTGAATTGGAATGATAGGCTGCATTCAGATTATTTCTTACGTATTTTTTCCTTACCAAGGCAAAGCAGGAAGATAATAATATCAAGTATTAATAACTTGTCATTCCAATGTCACTGACTTTTTGTGTTGTTGCTGATAGGTGCTGTATTTCCCTGACCGCTGGTGGCACGCCACGCTCAATTTGGACACCAGTGTCTTCATATCCACCTTCCTGGGCTGACCCCTGACCCTGCAACAGACTAAAGGTCATAAGGGTCATTGCCCTGTGACCAAAGCCCTGTTTGAATACTTTCAACATGCATCATTCCTTCTTCCCCTCTGAGGAAATCACAGATTTCTTGCACAGTTCTCAACCCCCCTCAGACAGCACAGATCCCACACACACAGTGGTTACTGATTAGTGAGGGGGAGCAGGAAGGATGCACTTTCAAAAGTATCATGTCAACTGAAATGGCAACACACCGCTCCTGTCAACCAAAAGCTGTATTGCCGCTCTGTCGTCATAACTACGATGTAGATCAGTGGTCCATCTGTTCAGAGACAAAGAAACAAAGCGATCAAAGACTATTGGAACGTCTACTGACCAATAGGAGATAAGTGTGGCTTGTTCTGACTGTATTCCCTGGAAGTCACTCACTGGTTTTCCAGCCCGTTTCCACTTCTGGGACTTTTCCCATCGGTTCCATGGTACCGGGCCAACTAGGTCAAATGCAGCTAATATATTTTACATTAATTAAAAAAATAAAATAAAGTACTTGAAAATAAGATGACCATTTGTATCATGATTATCAACGTAAACACTGCAGCCTCTGTTGTAGCCTTTATTGGAACACTGGTAGACATAACAGCACGACAGTGAAATAAAGAACATTCACAGCCCCAATGAGGCTCCAGAGAAACTTGACTGTTCCCACCCCTCTCTTAGGAGGAATCAGGGCCTAGGGGGAGAATGTCCTCACCCCTACATGTACACATAATATTGATACACATGACAGACTAACACAACATAACTGTGCATCCTCATATCCAGCAGAGGGTAGGAATATACAGGTTCATTTCACATTCAATCATTTTCAGTTGGTAAGTCAAACAGGTTCGTATGGCTGAGAGGAATGTATGATTTCTGAAATGAAGAGAAGAGGAAACTGATTATCTGTTTGCAGCAGGGTTGAGGGGTCGAATTGAAAATGACCCCTTTATTTTTTATCCATGAATTTGCATTCTAAAATCGTCAATTGAAAAATGTCATCGACCCCAACCATGCTTTGCAGCCATTGGACTAAGGCTCTAAACGTGGAATCATTAAAACAAAAGAGACCACAAGCAGTAAGTTATACTGAAGAGAAGACAGCCCTTCTCAAAGCCAATCAGATGACTGACTTCCATATTCTACTTCAAGCTCCACTTGAGGCACACAGGACACCACCTGAAAACATTCAGTGACATGTAAACCAGAGAAAACACATTACAATTAAACACAGCCATCAAAAACACACCTGTGACTCACACAATTTTAAACCAATCTTTTCAAAGAAAATTTGGAATTGGGTTTAATTAATTGACCCTGACCCCTACTGCTACGCACTTCCCCATTCATTAACGCTCAGCTCTGTATGAGCCAGATGAGTGGAAACTCAGCTAGCCAAAATTAGAGACGTCCTTGGTCAAACAATAACCCTTTGCGCAAAGCCTTGAATGCTCTTCCCGGACCCTTCCATCATATTGGTTACACATATTGCTTCCCTACATACTGCAAAACACTGAAGATGAGGGCTAGGGTTTCTTTCTAAATTATACAACTCATGCTTATACAGTCTTTTCAGCCCTCCAAGAGGATATAGAGAAGTGCTGCATTGTGGTGGTAAGAGATCAGGTTGGGTTTCAAATTGGCCCATCACTCAAGAGGACTACATTGGACCATCTACAAGCCACTCAAGAGGACTAGAATGGGAGAGTGGCGAAAACATGGCGGCGCCTCAGACAGTCCTCTTCCCCATAGAAAAGGAGATTTAAAATAGAAGACAAGTTGTGGAGCATCACCACAAGTAGAGTACATTTAGCCCTGATTGACCAATCGCTGCACTTGTAGACTCGAGGTCTAGGATGTGATTGGGCCGCTGGGTTTAGGAGTCTGCAATGTGATTGGTTGTTCTGAGTGTAACGTTCAAGCGATTGGCCCAAGGTGTTGGGTACTATATTCTGATTGGGTCCTGTTGTTGGATGATGTGCTCTGATTCGGTGCAATGTTTGGTAGCGTGTCCTGATTGTTGGGTCTGACTAGTATGAGCAGCTGAGAGACACAATAAAAGAAAAGGGGGGAAAAGGACAAGGATGGAAACAGAGAGAGAGGTGTATAGATCAACAGGAGATTTAATGGCAGTCCTAGTATCAGTCTGTGGTGTAGTCTCAGGTGTAGTCTCAGTCCTAGTGAAGGTATGTCAGTCTGTGGTGTAGTCTCAGTCCTAGTGAAGGTATGTCAGTCTGTGGTGTAGTCCCAGTCCTAGTGAAGTGGTGTCAGTCTGTGGTGTAGTCTCAGTCCTAGTGAAGATATGTCAGTCTGTGGTGTAGTCTCAGTCCTAGTGAAGGTATGTCAGTCTGTGGTGTAGTCTCAGTCCTAGTGAAGGTATGTCAGTCTGTGGTGTAGTCCCAGTCCTAGTGAAGGTATGTCAGTCTGTGGTGTAGTCCCAGTCCTAGTGAAGGTATGTCAGTCTGTGGTGTAGTCTCAGTCCTAGTGAAGGTATGTCAGTCTGTGGTGTAGTCTCAGTCCTAGTGAAGGTATGTCAGTCTGTGGTGTAGTCTCAGTCCTAGTGAAGGTATGTCAGTCTGTGGTGTAGTCCCAGTCCTAGTGAAGTGGCGTCAGTCTGTGGTGTAGTCCCAGTCCTAGTGAAGGTATGTCACTCTGTGGTGTGGCCTCGGCTTTAAAATGTAGATCATACTTGTTTGGTTTGTTGTGGTCTTTTTATGTCTGGTTCTTCTTTTGGAATGATGATTCCTACTCTCCCTCCCTCCCTCCCTCCTTCAGTAGTCCTCCACCCATCCATTCTCCATGATGAAAGCATCGATGACCTCTTTCATGGCCAGATTAGGGATCAGCTGGTCTTGAGTCAGAGAGCTGCGTGTCACCGGGTCAAAATGGCCCACTCGCTGCAAACATAAGAACAAAGACAGTTAGGATCCTATGGGAGACATAACACCTTAATACCAGGGCTGAAAGTACATTTCATTTCTTCCTGGTACAGAACCTCCTGACCAACCGAATGTATGAGCCTGATCAGAGAATTACACCCCTCCCGTCTTCTACGCTGCTGCTACTCTGTTACTATCTATGCATCGTCACTTTAATAACTCTACCTACATGTACATATTACCTCAATTACCTCGGCTAACCAGTGCCCCCGCACATTGACTCTGTACCGGCACCCCTTGTATATAGCCCCACTATTGTTATTTACTGCTGCTCTTTAATTATTTGTTATTCTTATCTCTTACTTTTTTTTTTGTGGTATTTTCTTAGAACTGCATTGTTTGTTAAGGCCTTGTAAGTAAGCATTTCACTGTAAGGTCTACATCTGTTGTATTCAGCATTTCACTGTAAGGTCTACATCTGTTGTATTCAGCATTTCACTGTAAGGTCTACATCTGTTGTATTCAGCATTTCACTGTAAGGTCTACATCTGTTGTATTCAGCATTTCACTGTAAGGTCTACATCTGTTGTATTCAGCATTTCACTGTAAGGTCTACATCTGTTGTATTCAGCATTTCACTGTAAGGTCTACATCTGTTGTATTCAGCATTTCACTGTAAGGTCTACATCTGTTGTATTCAGCATTTCACTGTAAGGTCTACATCTGTTGTATTCAGCATTTCACTGTAAGGTCTACATCTGTTGTATTCAGCATTTCACTGTAAGGTCTACATCTGTTGTATTCAGCATTTCACTGTAAGGTCTACATCTGTTGTATTCAGCATTTCACTGTAAGGTCTACATCTGTTGTATTCAGCATTTCACTGTAAGGTCTACATCTGTTGTATTCAGCATTTCACTGTAAGGTCTACATCTGTTGTATTCAGCATTTCACTGTAAGGTCTACATCTGTTGTATTCAGCATTTCACTGTAAGGTCTACATCTGTTGTATTCAGCATTTCACTGTAAGGTCTACATCTGTTGTATTCAGCATTTCACTGTAAGGTCTACATCTGTTGTATTCAGCATTTCACTGTAAGGTCTACATCTGTTGTATTCAGCATTTCACTGTAAGGTCTACCTACATCTGTTGTATTCAGCATTTCACTGTAAGGTCTACCTACATCTGTTGTATTCAGCATTTCACTGTAAGGTCTACATCTGTTGTATTCAGCATTTCACTGTAAGGTCTACATCTGTTGTATTCAGCATTTCACTGTAAGGTCTACATCTGTTGTTGGCGGATGAGACAAATAAAATTTGATTTGAATCCCTATTAATTCAATAGCATCTCTGTGGGCCTAGTCGTAAAGATTTGTCATTTAACATGTATGACCTTTTATTGTGGCATAAACACAACCAGTCATGATGTTTTCATCTGATTGTCAAGCTGTCACTTCAAAAGGGCTGCTTTACTAATAGGCTACCAGCCTGCGTTCATCCACTCACAGTATATTTCAATTCCAGCCTCCAAACACAGTGGTGAATGGAAAGAAGCATCTGGGACATAAAAACACCAGAAAGTCTGATGACATTCGCCCATCGTCATTAGGACATATGCGTCCACTGCTGACCACTCATCTCTACTTTGGCAAAATGTCTGTGTTTTCGTCCAACCACATCGCATTTTGGAGCCGTTTTCATGTTTCATGTCTCTGACATGCTGTAATGATAGTGGTGTAATGGCATACAGTTCTTGACTTGTTTTAATTATTGTTGAGATAGGGTCATGTTTTACCGGTACAACGTACCCCCACGATATATTTTGCCGGGACACCGTACCGGACCATACCGCCTTACATTCACCCCTGCTTAATACTTAATAATACTACCACAGAAATGATGTGTAACTATTCTTTTACATGGGTTGTGGGAGGCAACATCCAGGTTACCTCCCACAATTGTTCCAGTTTAACATGTACGTACCAGAACGTCAGTTTGGCATAGAGGAACTACTTCACTGCCTACATCAATACCTGATCACTACTTTATCCGCTTGAATACAATACTAAATAGTAGCTAGCAAGATGGCGATCACTGAGGTTATTTTTAATGAGTGCATTTTGCAAGTGTCTAGTTTGCATCAACTACCTTCACTAAAACCATTGCAAAGGTTGCGCCTTCAAACTTTAGTTTCAAATCATGACGTTCTGGCATGTCTGCCTCGTGATTTGCTGGGAGAGTTGTCTGTCTGAAGAGGACCCACCCCAGAATTTTTAAGAGCCCATCTTTCAAACCTGACCCAGTCACTGCTGTTGCCTAGGGTCAGGTTTGATGAGACTAATCCTTACCTGTAGGTGCTCCTCAATGTCTTTGCGGTCATAAGTGATCCCACTGGGTGTAATGCAGGGCTCCCTCATCAACTCAAAGCTGATCTTTCCACACAGGTAGTCTGGGATCTCCCTCTTCTGTTAAACAAACAGAGGTTATCACTAAATAGCCATGATAGAACAGATGTATACTGTAGTTACATATTTTAGTGTCTTGTACATTCTGACCTGGTATTTGTTATTAATGAAGGGGGTAAGTTTGTTTAAGGGTTTAGGAATAGAGTTGTTTCTAGTATGGCCAGAGTGATAGCCATCAAATACAAACCATTGATTATGTATGGGCTAGTGATGAGTTCCAAACCCCTAGCCCCTACTCCACAGCAGACTAGCCGCTCCTCTAGATCTGAGAGGATTGGACAGGTGGAAGCAATTTGGAATCATTTTCACCCAGCCAATCAGAAGACAAGATGAAACTTGTATTTATATCTCCCTATTACTCGCCTCCTTCTCAAAAACCATTGGATGGGAAGGTTAGAGGGGCGGGACCTCTGACCTTCTCATCCAATGGGTTTTCGGACAGAGGCGAGGAAAGGGGAGAGGAAGAATCAAGGAAATGCAACAGAGATTCTCCCCCTGATCCTGTATCCAGCAGGAGGCAGTAGAGCACTCACCTTCCTCTTCTCATCCAGCTGAGAGAAGAGCTCCTCCATGTCTGACAGGTGCTTGTCCTGTAGAGAAATGTGACAACAAAATTAAAACCACTTTATTCATCAATTGTACACAAGGTCCAACCAAAATGTTACTTCCGCTTTATCCCAACTCCTCCGAAAGACACACATACATGCAATAAGCTAGAGTAAGGCCAAACACGATTTAAACAGGTTTAAAACATGTTCTGTTGCAGAGGCATCATGCCCATAGGGGACACAGGGGTACGTGCCCACTCAGATTTGTCCTGTAAAAAAAAATTACAAATACAAATCTTAAATTTTTTTTTTTTTATATATACACACACTACTAGCCACCTACCTCACAACTCGCTACCAAGAAGCCATTTCAAGCTATCAATCAAGTTAGAGTAGCTAGCTTGTCTGCTGGTAAGGTTGGTAGACTAGAAAAGCAAGCAATAACTAAATGTACTGAATAACACTCACGTTCCTCTCAATCTTTTACCCAGATTTTAGCAGGGATGCAGAGAAGCATATTTATATATTTTATTTTACCACTAGTCAGGAGGATACAGACAGCTCAAGAGTTATTCTTATCTTTGCAAAAAATTATAATTTGACATAGAATTAAGCACAACTGCTAAATTCTCCTAACCCCCCCTCCAGACCACCCCCTGCCATCCTCACGTACTTTGTGCCCACTAAGAGTTTTTGGGAGCATAACACCCCTGTTCTGTTGCACATCCTTATGAGGAAAAAAACAGATCTTGATTAGTAAGGTTGTGTTAACATGTCTTTGGTTTAGCTGATGAAAACCCTTTTGTTGTTTAACCATTTCTAGTAACCTAGGCTACGAGAGCATTCTAAACAGAATGTGGGTAAGTCCTTATTGTCCCATTGTTATTTGTTTATACCCTGCGTCTATGGACGTTTGCTGGATGTTAGTACACTTGGTTTAGGACTCACGTGTTTGGAGTGGAACTTAGTGAGGTCGTGTCGGCTTCTGCATTCCTCCGACTTGGCGTCTTGTTCCTCTCTGCTGTCATCCAGTTCCCTGAGGATAGAACCAAAGTCATCCAAATCACTCTGCTAACTTCAGCCAACCAAGGCTTAACTTATTGCAATATAAATGGATAGTATGGATTACTTCAGTAACTTTCAACAATGAAGGCTTAACGTATTGCAATATAAATGGATAGTATGGATTGTAGGCCTATAAATTGATGGACTAACTGGTTTTACACACCAACCACAGTTGGGGGCATAAAAAAATATATTTAAAAAACTCTCACAGGGTGACGCCAAGCACACAGTTATTTAACAGTCATCTAGAGCATGGTGCTTGCAACATCAGGATAGTGGGTTTGATTCCCGAGACCACCGGGCATGAAAAGTATATGCCTGCTTTGGTTGAAAGCGTCTGCCAAATGGCATATATTATTATTATATTAATGCCCCCAACTGTAAGAGACGTTCTACCAACAAGGCTTGGAGAATGCCATGGTTTCCCATTGACTAATGGGAATTGATTGCGCAACACGTTTATGGTTGTTTCATTTCAACTTGAGTGTTGTGGAAAAACTAAATCAAATCAAACTAAATCAAAATGGCTATTCTCGGGGGCCTCCCGGGTGGCGCAGTGGTCTAGAGCACTGCATCGCAGTGCTAGCTACGCCACCAGAGTCTCTGGGTTCGCGCCCAGGCTCTGTCGCAGCCGGCCGCGACCGGGAGGTCCGTGGGGCGACGCACAATTGGCTTAGCGTCGTCCGGGTTAGGGAGGGTTTGGCCGGTAGGGATATCCTTGTCTCATCGCGCTCCAGCGACTCCTGTGGCGGGCCGGGCGCAGTGCGCGCTAACCGAGGGGGGCGGGTGCACGGTGTTTCCTCCGACACATTGGTGCGGCTGGCTTCCGGGTTGGATGCGCGCTGTGTTAAGAAGCAGTACGGCTAGGTTGGGTTGTGCTTCGGAGGACGCATGGCTTTCGACCTTCGTCTCTCCCGAGCCCGTACGGGAGTTGTAGCGATGAGACAAGATAGTAATTACTAGCGATTGGATACCACGAAAATTGGGGAGAAAAGGGGATAAAAAAATAAATAAAAAAAAATAATAAAAAAAATGGCTATTCTCTGATTCACAAAGTGAATTCATGTTGTGTAAATCCCCCTCCCAAACCCTACAGTGTTCCCACCATGTGGCCGGAACAGATTCAGATGAGTCTCTATTGTTCTACAAGAGGAGAACCTTAGCACAGCTCACACATTATATACACACACAGACAACAGTGGAGGCTGCTGAGGGGAGGACGGGTCATTATAAAAGCTGGAACGGTGTGATTGGAATGGCATCAAACACATGCTGGATACCATTCCATTGAACTCCATTCCAGCCACTAGACTCCACTCCAGCCATTACTATGAGCCGTCCACTGATACACAACATATATAGAACACACAACCGGAAACAAACTATAGGTGAGCACAGAAAGAATCTCTCACCTCTCCTTCTCTGCCAGGATGAGTTTGGTGAGATAGGCGTGCAGCTCGTTCTCCTGGTTAATGCGCTTCTCCTCGATGCTGTTCCAGCGCTTCTTCTTGGCTATCCGGAGGGCACTGGGAATGTCGTCGCCAAAGTTCAACCGTTGCTCTTTCGCCAGGTTATATGCTGAGGGCCAAATGAAGGACAACTATTATTATTAATGATCTAATGGTGAAAATGAAGCTTTGTATTAGCTGGTAGAGCTGACTTAATCCAATGTTCTGTCAAGACTTAGGCAAGTAACTTATAAATATATTTTGATGTGTGTATCTAGACTCCTGAATGGGAGTGTGTCCGGGATGGGTGCATCTTGATAGTCTGAAGTAGCTTCCTCTCCTCATTTCAATAGTCTAGTAGCTTCCTCTCCTCATCTCAATAGTCTAGTAGCTTCCTCTCCTCATCTCAATAGTCTAGTAGCTTCCTCTCCTCATCTCAATAGTCTAGTATCTTCCTCTCCTCAATAGTCTAGTAGCTTCCTCCCCTCATCTCAATAGTCTAGTAGCTTCCTCTCCTCATCTCAATAGTCTAGTAGCTTCCTCTCCTCAATAGTCTAGTAGCTTCCTCTCCTCAATAGTCTAGTAGCTTCCTCTTCTCATCTCAATAGTCTAGTAGCTTCCTCTCCTCATCTCAATAGTCTAGTAGCTTCCTCTCCTCATCTCAATAGTCTAGTAGCTTCCTCTCCTCATCTCAATAGTCTAGTAGCTTCCTCTCCTCATCTCAATAGTCTAGTAGCTTCCTCTCCTCATCTCAATAGTCTAGTAGCTTCCTCTCCTCATCTCAATAGTCTAGTAGCTTCCTCTTCTCATCTCAATAGTCTAGTAGCTTCCTCTCCTCATCTCAATAGTCTAGTAGCTTCCTCTCATCTCAATAGTCTAGTAGCTTCCTCTCCTCATCTCAATAGTTTAGTAGCTTCCTCTCCTCATCTCAATAGTCGAGTAGCTTCCTCTCATCTCATCTCCTCCATCTCAATAGTCTAGTAGCTACCTCTTTTAATTTCCTCTCCTTAATCTACACCGATCTGAAATCCAAAGACTGGTTAACACTACCTGGTAGATGTATATTGGGAATTTCTTTTGACACTTGTCCAGCTCTTTAAAATGAGTACAGATGAAGGAGAGAAGACACGAGGCCTATGGGACAGGGGGACTACGGGATAGGAGGCCTATTTCGACTAGTGAGATGCACCCTCTGTGTCTGGACCCTTGATTGCCACCTAGGTAACCAGCCCACCTCTCTGTAGGTTGCCGATGGCTTCGTCGTAGTTCTCCATCTCCAGGTGACACTGACCCAGGAAGAAGAGGGCCTTGACTGACTGGGGGTCCAGCTCCAGCGCCTGCTTGCAGTCGGCCAGGGCCTTGTCATGTTGCTGCAGCTTCACGTGGCACAGTGCCCGGTTGGTGTAGTACACAGACACTGAGGGATTCCGCTTCTGGGGACAAACACATTATTCACTATTTCTATCCCCCTTTCTCACACCCTTATCCCATTCCTAAGTATGCCACGCTTGCACACACACACACACACTCTTCGCTACAAGCGACAGCTGACTTTCTATGTCTCGGAGTGAGGTTACTCATCATGCAAAGTTACAATTTGGGACACTACCTCAGTTCCACCCACACACACTCCACACTCTCTTTATCTCTCTCCCCCCTTCTCCCGACCCCTTGTCCTTACAATGGCTTTGCTGTAGCAGGCGGCCGACTCCTGGTACTTGCGGCTGAGGAAGAGGCGGTTGCCCTGCTCCTTCCACTCCTGCGCCGAGACACTCTTCTCGGGGCTGCCCGCCATCTTGTCCGCCGGCCCCGCTGTGGCGGCGGCCTCTCCGCTCTGCTTCCCTATCCTGCTACCCGTGTCTCAGGCCGGGCTGCGGCTGGCTGGGGGGAGAATGCACAAGTTCCAAGACATCAATAGTTTGGGTGGGGGAAGCAGATGGAGGAGTTTCATTTGAGGGGTGTTGCCGGTCTACTACTATAAACAGTGATTCAGGGGTATTGCCAGTCTACTACTACAAACAGTGATTCAGGGGTGTTGCCGGTCTACTACTACAAACAGTGATTCAGGGGTGTTGCTGGTCTACTCTACTGTAAACAGTGATTGAGGGGTGTTGCCGGTCTACTCCTATAAACAGTGATTCAGGGGTGTTGCCGGTCTACTACTATAAACAGTGATTCAGGGGTGTTGCCGGTCTACTACTATAAACAGTGATTCAGGGGTGTTGCCGGTCTCCTACTATAAACAGTGATTCAGGGGTGTTGCCGGTCTACTACTATAAACAGTGATTCAGGGGTGTTGCCGGTCTACTACTATAAACAGTGATTCAGGGGTGTTGCCGGTCTACTCCTATAAACAGTGATTGAGGGGTGTTGCTGGTCTACTCTACTATAAACAGTGATTGAGGGGTGTTGCCGGTCTACTCCTATAAACAGTGATTGAGGGGTGTTGCCGGTCTACTACTATAAACAGTGATTGAGGGGTGTTGCCGGTCTACTACTATAAACAGTGATTCAGGGGTGTTGCCGGTCTACTCCTATAAACAGTGATTGAGGGGTGTTGCTGGTCTACTCTACTATAAACAGTGATTCAGGGGTGTTGCCAGTCTACTACTATAAACAGTGATTGAGGGGTGTTGCCGGTCTACTACTATAAACAGTGATTCAGGGGTGTTGCCGGTCTACTCCTATAAACAGTGATTCAGGGGTGTTGCTGGTCTACTCTACTGTAAACAGTGATTGAGGGGTGTTGCTGGTCTACTCTACTATAAACAGTGATTGAGGGGTGTTGCCGGTCTACTACTATAAACAGTGATTGAGGGGTGTTGCCGGTCTACTACTGTAAACAGTGATTGAGGGGTGTTGCTGGTCTACTCTACTGTAAACAGTGATTGAGGGGTGTTGCTGGTCTACTCTACTGTAAACAGTGATTCAGGGGTGTTGCCGGTCTACTCTACTGTAAACAGTGATTCAGGGGTGTTGCCGGTCTACTACTATAAACAGTGATTCAGGGGTGTTGCTGGTCTACTCTACTGTAAACAGTGATTGAGGGGTGTTGCCGGTCTACTACTATAAACAGTGATTGAGGGGTGTTGCCGGTCTACTACTATAAACAGTGATTGAGGGGTGTTGCCGGTCTACTACTATAAACAGTGATTGAGGGGTGTTGCTGGTCTACTCTACTGTAAACAGTGATTGAGGGGTGTTGCTGGTCTACTCTACTGTAAACAGTGATTGAGGGGTGTTGCTGGTCTACTCTACTGTAAACAGTGATTGAGGGGTGTTGCTGGTCTACTCTACTGTAAACAGTGATTGAGGGGTGTTGCTGGTCTACTCTACTGTAAACAGTGATTGAGGGGTGTTGCTGGTCTACTCTACTGTAAACAGTGATTGAGGGGTGTTGCTGGTCTACTCTATTGTAAACAGTGATTGAGGGGTGTTGCCGGTCTACTCCTATAAACAGTGATTATGGGGTGTTGCCGGCCTACTACTATAAACAGTGACTGAGGTGTGTTGCTGGTTTCCCAACCTGTAGCTAATTTATAGTTAACTAGCACAATGTTTGGATAAAACAACAGGGGAAAGCTTGCTACATCGTTTGATTTGACAGTTGCACTGAAGTAAAGATACAGGAAAAACAGTCAACTCTAGCTAGCTGGCAAGCTTCCAAATAGCTGCAAGCATAACGCTAGCTAGCCTGTTACCGTTTCGATGCCCTCCCCTCAGGTGTCAAGCGGCCTCTCCGACTTCGCTCTCGTCCTGGTTTTGGCCTCCTCTCACACAGCTCGTCTGTCTAACGTTACCTCTTCCAACGCAGACAGTTGAATATTTTGTAATATAGCTAACGTTAGCTAGCGAACTGCCTAACGATAACGAAAAGCACAGCTATCCAAACATGTGTATAATCAATTGATACTATTTTACATAGTGTAATCTGTAGTATTATTTTAGCTGGGAGGATACGCTAGTGCGTAGCCAACTAACTAGATAATGTTTTGATACATTTCTGGTAGTCATTGATGATGACGCATTTGTAAACGGAAGTGTTTTCAGTTAAAATTGCGTCATCAACTCGCGCCTCATTGTTTTGGAAAGCAAGCATGGCTGGTACAGTAACTGGCGTAGCTGTGCCTAAACATTCTTTATCAAAACTACAATCTTTAAATGGACTGTTTGCCATTTATAAAAAGGAAGGACCTACGTCTGCTGATGTTTTAAACTCATTAAAAGAGGCACTCCTCAAAGAGGCAGGTGTGAAAGATCCTAATCCCAGAAAAAGAAAGAAGCAAGCTCTGAAAATGGGGCATGGCGGGACTCTGGACAGCGCAGCCTCTGGTGTGCTCGTTGTTGGGATTGGAAATGGAACAAAGATGCTTAGTACTATGCTTGCTGGTTCAAAGAAATACATGGCTGTTGGAGAGTTGGGAAAAGCAACAGACACCCTTGACGCCACAGGCAAGGTGGTTCATGAGAAGCTCTATGATCACATTACCAGAGAAGCCTTTGAGGAGAAGTTGAAGCAGTTCACTGGGGACATCATGCAGGTTCCTCCACTGTACTCTGCGCTGAAAAAGGATGGCAAGCGTCTTTCTGTCCTGCTGAAGCAAGGCCACGAGGTGGAAGCCAAACCTGCACGGCCGGTCACAGTGTATAACCTGTCGTTGCAGGACTTCACTCCCCCTCTCTTCACTCTTGATGTTGAATGCGGTGGTGGATTTTATATCAGAAGCTTGGTGGACGACCTGGGAAAAGCACTCTCGTCGTGTGCCCACGTGAGGAAGCTGATCCGTACCAAACAGGGTCAGTTTACCCTTGACGACCACACGCTGCAGGAGGAACACTGGACACTGCAGCACATCGTTCAGTCCATGCAGCCCTGTCCAGGGTCAGAGGTCACCAATGAGGATGGCACAAAACCAAGCCCAAACCTGGGTGTTAAACGGGCCCCGAATGCCCAGGTGAAGGGGGATAAGAATGGCAAAGATGAAAAGGGGGAGTTATAACCCTCCCCCAAAGTCACAATGTCCCCTCTATATGAGAGCCTGAGGCAGCGTTTTGGTTCTCTGCCCCTCCCCGGAGGTGTGCACTTGTTCACTCCCTCTCATGCATGTAAAAGCATTGGTTTGGTGCAAGCATGGCTGGTGGGAATTTACAACATATTCCTCGTGCCGGTCGATTCTTTGGCAGAAGCCAGTTGAACCAGTCCCTGCACTGTTAAATGCATAATTTTTGTTGATGTGTGTATTACTAGAATATGATATCGTCATTAGAATTGACCGAAGACAATTGAATGTTTTTTGCTTTATAGATTAAATAAGTAATTTAGCATTTTTAAATATTGGTTTTATTTTGTTGAACTGTCTTATTTTGTCATGCATTTTGAGGTTTTGTTTTTGAATATTGTTACAATCAAAGATCGTGTGTTGGCACAAGATAAGACATGGAAGCAACTTGAAATGTAACTCCCATACCTTTCCAATTGACAGCATTGCATGTCAGAATTAATAAACAACAAAAGTCTCCACTTATTTTTGTTTTTATTTTTTTGCAGATGTTTTGTTGTAAACACAGAGATGCTGTTTCTCGTATTTAGGTCATTATAACCTAGTCATGTTTGGTTTTCTTAGTTTTCTTAGCATTGGGCCCCCAATAAGCCTTGCACATATGAAGTTGCTAGAGAGCACATTCAAATCCTCAATAAGACATTGGTTAAGTTCAATCCACTGTACATTTATTTGAGGATACTACACTGAATAAAAATAAAAACGTAAAGTGCTGGTCCCATGTTTCATGAGCTAAAATAAAGATCACAGACATTTTCCATATGCACAAAAAGCTTATTTCAGTCCAATTTTGTGCACAAATTTGTTTACATCCCTGTTAGTGAGCATTTCTCCTTTGCCAAGATAATCCATCCACCTGACAGGTGTGGCATATCAAGAAGCTGATTAAACAGCATGATCATTACACAGGTGCACCTTGTGCAGGGGACAATAAAAGGCCACTAAAATGTACAGTTTTGTCACACAACACAATGCCACAGATTACTTACATTTTGAGGGAGTGTGCAATTGACATGCTGACTGCAGGAATGTCCACCAGAGCTGTTGCCAGATAATTTAATGTTAATTTCTCTACCATAAGCTGCCTCCAACGTTGTTTTAGAGAATTTGGCAGTACGTCTAACCGGCCTCACAACCGCAGACCACGTGTAACCACGCCAGACAAGGAACACCACATCCGGCTTCTTCACCTGCGGGATCATCTAAGACCAGCCACCTGGACAGCTGATGAAACTGTGGGTTTGCACAACCGAAGAATTTTTGCACAAACTGTCAGAAACCGTCTCATTGAAGCTCATCTGCGTGCTCGTCTTCCTCACCAGGGTCATGACCTGACTGCAGTTTGACGTTGTGACCGACTTCAGTGTGCAAATGCTCACCTTCGATTGCAACTGGCGTGCTGGAGAAGTGTGCTCTTCATGGATGAATCCCGTTTTCAACTGTGCTAGGCAGATGGCAGACGTTTGGGGCGAGCAGGCTGCTTATGTCAATGTTGTGAACAGAGTGCCACATGGTGGCGGTGGGGTTATGGTATGGGCTGACAAACTACGGACAATGAACACAATTGCATATTATCTATGGCAATTTGAATGCATAGAGATACCGTGATGAGATCCTGAGGCCCACTGTCATGCCATTCAACCTGTCGCCATCGCCTCATGTTTCAGCATAATGTATGGCCCCATGTCGCAATTTGAATGCAGAGAGATACCGTGATGAGATCCTGAGGCGCATTGTCATGCCATTCAACCTGTCGCCATCACCTCATGTTTCAGCATGATAATGTATGGCCCCATGTCGCAAGGATCTGTACACAATTCCTGGAAGCTGAAAATGTCCTAGTTTTCCATGGCTTACATACTCACCAGAAATGTCACCCATTGAGCATGTTTGGGATGTCCTGGATCGACAAGTATCCGTGTTCCAGTTCCCGCCAATATCCAGCAATTTCGCACAGCCATTGAAGAGTAGGACAACATTCCACAGGCTACAATCAACAGCCTGATCCACTCTACGCAAAGGAGATGTGTTGCGCTGCATGAGGCAAATGGTGGTCACACCAGATACGGACTGATTTTCTGATCCACGCCCCTACCTTTTCTTTAAGCTATCTGTGACCAACAGACACATATCAGTCTTCCCAGTCATGTAAAGTCCATTGACTAGAGCCTAATTCATTTATTTCAATTGTCTGATTTCCTTATAGGAACTGTAACTCAGTAAAAATCTTTTAAATTGCTGCATGTCGCGTTTAAATTTTTGTTCCGTGTTAAAAAAAAAAATGCAACTATTTATTAAATCCATGTGGAGAAGGAGTCTCATTTCAGCAAGTGCATTTTCGTCCATGTTCCCAATCGTTGCCGCCTCTCCTCGATTACCTTTGACCTTTTTCAAAAGGAGGTGAGAGAGGACGCAGGAGTTGAGAAAATCCAATTGAGAAAAGGCCAGTGTTCCAGAAACATGGCAGAAGTCACATGATTCACCTCCAGGGGTAAACCCAATCTCTCCTTGAATTAAACACAAAAACTGTTATAAGTGAGAAGTAGGTCAATTCAGTTGGTCATTAGTTCAATTCTATTCTCCAAAAGGAAGTGGACTTATTATTAGTATTCATTCTGACATGTACTGCTGTCAGTTAGAAAAGTCTTGAGTTACACATTTCAAGTTGCTTCCATGTCTTACCTTGTACTAACATTACATAGTGTAGAGGCCTTCAGAAGTAAACCTCAAAATGCATGAAAACAATTAGATATATTACAATTCAACAACATTTTAAAATACTAAATCTATTATTTCATTTAGAAACTTAGTTAAAAAAAAGAAAAATGAATGTAAGATTCAATTCTTTAGTCTTCAGTCAATTCCAATGACATGTGGTAATGGTGGAAAACAGGTTGCTATATAATATGTTCTAGTAATATACACATCCATAAATGATGCCTGTAACAGGGCAGGGACTGGCTTCAACTGGCTTTGTAATAAAGAGGATGGGCTCAACAGCAAGGTAGGAGAGGATGCATTAATGAAATGGATTTTATTTGACAGTTTTTTTAAAAACGCAGTACATACTGTACATTTTAAGAAACGTGACAAGGATATCACCTAAAAAGTAAGACTTATTTACATTGTCGTCCCTAATGTGCATGGTGCAAAAATATGACATAGATACAGATACTTCTACCCCCAAGCCATAAGACTGCTGAACAATTCATAAAACCGCCACCGGACACTCGCTGTTTGTTTGTTACCTATGCATATTCACGTCACCCCCACCTACATGTACAGATTACCTCAACTAGCCTGTACCCCTGCACACTGACTCGGTACCGGTGCCCCCTGTATATGGCCTCGTTGTTATTCTTATTGTGTTACTTTTATTATTAGTTTTTATTTTTATCTACTTGGTAAATATTTTCTTCTTCTTGAACTGCACTGTTGGTTAAGTGCTTTGTAAGTAAGCATTTCACGGTTACAGCCCAAATTTTTACTCTTAAATTAATTCAGGAGTAAAAATGCACTTAACAAATCACATAAGTTGCATGGACTCATTCTGTGCTCAATAGTGGTTAACATGATTTTTGAATGACTGTCTAGAAATGACCAACAACCAACTTGACAGAGCTTGAAGAATTTTAATAAGAAAAATATTGTACAAGTCGGGTGTGCACAGCTCTTAGAGACTTACCCAAAAATACTCACAGCTGTAATCACTGCCAAAGGTGTTTCTAACATGTATTGAATATTGATCTAATCAAGATATATGTGTTTTATTTTTCATTTGTAATAAATGTTTGAATTTTTCAACCACTTTGGTATTAGAGTTTTTTTTATTGTCATTGACCAAAAATGACAATTAAATCCATTTTAATCCTACTTTTAACACAACAAAATGTGGAAAAAGTCAAGGGGTGTGAATACCTTCTGAAAGCACAGACAGTTTTGTTCTATTGTTTGATCATTAGCCAGCTTTTGACATTCTTTTAAAATTAAGTTATGGTCAGTATGGCTATACAGGACATTATTTTACATTCTTTGTTCACAAAATATAACAAGAGGAATAAAGTGGAGATACAACATAACAGTATTGCAAACCCGTGGGCCATTCTGTTCTCAAGTATACTACATTAGCTTAGCACCTAAGTATGACCACAAACTTTTCTATAACCCCTCTCCCTCCCCACCCAGTGGCACATATACTTTCTGAAAGACAATGCTTAGATGTACTGTAGGCTATTTGACTATGAGAGAAATGGTTGATGTTGGGGATTGAAGTCTAAGCCCAAGATAAAGGGGCTCAGTGAATGTGGTGTGGAATGCGTACAGGTGGATCAGTTTGTCAGACTCCGAGGAGATGTTGTAGAAGGACAGGATGCCGGCCGGCCAGTCCAGAAACACCCCTATTCTATAGGACTCATTTGATTTGATTTCAGGGAGCCGTAAGTTGTGAATATTGTTTTTATGCTGGGCATGAAACTTATCCTTTGAGGCGCACAAAGTCCAAGAAACAGCATTCCGTCCTAGCTTTACATTGTCACCGGCTCCTTTCCTCTCTAACTGCTTGTAGGCCATGCCTATATGTACGTCGTGTAGACACTCAACCTCCAGGTAATGACGCCCACAGAGTCCCTCCTTGCACAGCACCTGGTTGCATTTATCGAACCTCTCTTGGGTGCTGGGATAGTGCTTCATCTCCCTCTGGCGCGTCACCTCCCTTTTTCCCTCAGACAGGGACAGGAAACAATTTGCTGTGCTGGGGTCTAGTGTGAGCTCACTGGCATCTGAAATGTCTTTAGATTATAATCAGAAAAATAAATCATTTCAATTCTCCTCATATCCGAAAGAAAAAGCTTTAGTTTGCAGCCAAGTATTCTAATGTAACACAACTGTGTTTGTACAGGTGGTAGTACCACATTTGTTATTACATAGGCTTAATGTTCAGGAAAGTTTCATCGGTAATTATCCATGGTTAATTACTCACATTTCCTCAGACCTTGATTCGTTCTGTTCTCTCCTCGGTAGTCCACCCTGGAAAACACAAAGCACATCTGTGTAGTTGACCAATAAACTTTGATTTGATTAGAACTAGCAGCACCCGCTCTTGCGGGTAGTAAATCATTGAAAATGAATAATTTGATTCCCCTTCCTGCAAATCAAAAGTGTGTTTATCTGTTCAGCCTCGGGATATACCACCAATAACCTCAATTCCGAAGCATTTGTAAAACTGCCATATTTCCTGTAGGACCTGCTTTCCCTTGGAAATGTTTTGACATCGGCCTAACATGGACCCTTGTTATCTAAACGTATAGTAGGCTAGGGCAGGCTAAGAATTGTTTTTGTTCCTGCATGTCAGTTTATCACATCCAAAGTGGGACTGTAGGCTATATTGCCCCCTCTCCAGTGTGGGCTGATTAATCTACCAGCTCACGTTTGTTGCTATGCTTGAGGCCTACTGCTTATTCGATTCCTTATGAGCCTTGCTTTATTGGACATCATTATGTGAAAGGATTTGAGGGTTAGTGGGCAGCTACATGTGAAATGCAGTTGTTGATATGTGAAGTGGACACCTTTGATCTTCTACACCCGTTTTGCAGAGCCATACAGTTTGGTCTTTGAGGTTTTTACCAAAAGCATTATCATGCATTTATTATGACATATAACATACCAGATTCAACTAATTGAGGGCCTGATGATTAGTTGACAAGTTGAATCAGGTGTGGTTGTCCAGAGCTACAATACAAATGTGTACTGTTGGGGGTACTGGAGGACCGGCGTTGGGAACCACTGCTCTAGATAACGTTAAACTGTCCAACCAGCTCTGCTAGTAAAATGGTCAGAGTGAGGTGTTCTTTCATTTGTTTCTGGTAGTAGCTCCCGTGTGGTTAAGTTGGTAGAGCATGGCACTTGCAACACCAAGGTTGTGGGTTTGATTCCCACGGGGGACCAGTGTGGAAATGCATGCACTCACCTCTGCTAAATGAATCAAATGTAATGTCAATGTAGTAGCTAGCCAGTCAGCTTGGGTGCTTGACTGCGGTTGTGAGGTCAGAATGCTCAGAGTAACCCTACTCCCCGGACAGAGGGTCCGGAGTGTATTCTGAACTCAAAGAGCAAAACATTCTGAATTTACATACGGACAATCTGACAACACTTTGAATTTAAGAATGACCCAGAACGCACTCTGACACACTGGAGGCGATTTATGAACGCATCCCCAAATTGGCCTACAAATGCATTGTATCCCAGGGATATGGGACACTCCAAAACACACAAAAAATGAAAATAATAATACAAAAACCAGCTAAATATAAAGTGGGCAGTGGCATGAAACAGGGTGACATGCTTCTTTTGAGGCTAAAATGAAGGAAATCGTTGGAAAATTGTAGTAGGAGATCTGTCCGCAGTAAAGTGGCTTATGGTATTATAAAATAGACGGTCTAATCAATCGTCTTTTGATTCATTGTTAATATTGTATTTCATAGCATATTAGTATTTTCACTCTAACTCACTTCAGGTTCTCCAGCTCAGATGGTAAATCCACAACGTCTCCTAAGGGATTGTAGCTCAGATCCAGCTCTTTCATTTGAAAGGTGTTTGACCTTAAAACTAAGGTGAGAAATGAAGACCCTTTCTCTGTGATCAGACATCCAGATAGCCTGCAAAAGACAATAGGAAAAATAAGTCTAGAAAAATACCAGAAACAAATTCAACAAATAAAACTAACAGTTTAATGAGGCAAACCCTTCAAATGTGTCATATTGCTTTATTTGGTACTTCTTTACAAACCTCAGTGCCTGCAGCTTACAACAAGCACAAGCGAGAAACGCCACCCCCAGGTCCGTAAGGTCATTACAGCTGAGGTCCAAGGTCAGAAGTTTCGAGGTGGAAACAGTCAGAACCTTGCAGAGCTCATTGACACCTCGATGTCCCACATGATTGTGTCTGAGGTTCAGGGTTTCCACCTTGCAGTTGGGGTTCCGCAGCCCACAGCAGAGGCGGATCACCCCTTCATCGCCCAGGTTGTTGTGGCTCAGGTCCAAGACTGTCAGATGGGAATTCTCAGACTGGAGAACTGAGGCTACAGTTGCACACTGCAGTGTTGTGATGTCACAAAAGTTGAGACTGTGAAAAAGATTGAGTTCATAATTGCCATTAAAAACGTTTTGATTTATATGTTACAAAAAGTTGAATGTGCGATATACAGTTGAAGTCGGAAGTTTACATAAACGAGTTAATGACTCCAACCTAAGTGTTTCAACCACTCCACAAATTTGCTGTTAACAAACTATAGTTTTGGCAAGTCGGTTAGGACATCTACTTTGTGCATGACACAAGTAATTGTTCCAACAATTGTTTACAGACAGATTATTTCACTGTATCACAATTCCAGTGGGTCAGAAGTTTATATACACTAAGTTGACTGTGCCTTTAAACAGCTTGGAAAATTCCAGAAAATGATGTCATGGCTTTAGAAGCTTCCGGTAGGCTAATTGACATCAGCAATTTCCAAACGCCTGAAGGTACCACGTTCATCTGTACAAAACAATAGTACACAAGTATAAACACCATGGGACCACACAGCCGTCATACCGCTCAGGAAGGAGAGGCGTTCTGTCTCCTAGAGATGAACGTAATTTGGTGTGAAAAGTGCAAATCAATCCCAGAACAGCAAAGGACCTTGTGAAGATGCTGGAGGAAACAGGTACAAAAGTATCTATATCCACAGTAAAACGAGTCCTATAGACATAACCTGAAAGGCCACTCAGTAAGGAAGAAGCCACTGCTCCAAAACCGACATAAAAAAGCCAGACTACGGTTTCAACTGCACATGGGGACAAAGATAATTATTTTTGGAGAAATGTCCTCTGGTCTGATGAAACAAAAATAGAACTGTTTGGCCATAATGACCATCGTTATGTTTGGAGGAAAAAGGTGGAGGCTTGTAAGCCGAAGAACACCATCCCAACCGTGAAGCACGGTGGTGGCAGCATCATTTTGTGGGGGTGCTTTGCTGCAGGAGGGACTGGTGCACTTCACAAAATGGATGGCATCATGAGGAAGGAACATTATGTGGATATATTGAAGCAACATCTCAAGACATCAGTCAGGAAGTTAAAGCTTGGTCGCAAAAGGGTCTTCCAAATGGACAATGACCCCAAGCATACTTCCAAAGTTGTGGCAAAATGGCTTAAGGACAACGAAGTCAAGGTATTGGAGTAGTCATCACAAAGCCCTGACCTCAATCCTATAGAAAATGTGTGGGCAGAACTGAAAAAGCATGTGCGAGCAAGGAGGCCTACAAACCTGACTCAGTTACACCAGCTCTGTCAGGAGGATTCGGCCCAAATTTTCCCAACTTATTGTGGGAAGCTTGTGGAATGCTACCCGAAACGTTTGACCCAAGTTAAACAATATAAATGCAATGCTACCAAATACTAATTGAGTGTATGTAAACTTCTGACCCACTGGGAATGTGATGAAAGAAATAAAAGCTGAAATAAATCATTCTCTCTACTATTATTCTGACTTTCACATTCTTAAAATAAAGTGGTGATCCTAACTGACCTAAGACAGGGAATATTTACTAGGATTAAATGTCAGGAATTGTGAAAAACTGAGATTAAATGTATTTGGCTAAAGTGTATGTAAACTTCCGTCTTCAACTGTATACACACACACTACTAGCCACCTACCTCATAACTAGCTACCAAGAAGACATTTCAGGCTATCAATCAAGTTAGAGTAGTTAGCTTGTCTAACTATCTTAGCTAGCATGCCTGGTGGTAAGGTTGGTAGACTAGAAAAGCATGCAATAACTAAATGCACTGAATTAAATGAGTTTAAATGTATTTGGCAAAGGTGTATGTAAACTTCCGACTTCAACTGTATATAAGACTTGGTCTTTACCAAATAGGCCTATCTTCTATATACTACCCCTTCCTTGTCACAACACAACTGATTGTCTCAAACGCATTAAGAAGGAAAGAAATTCCACAAATTAACTTTTAACAAGGCACACCTGTTAAATTGAAATGCATCCCAGGTGACTACCTCATGAAGCTGGTTGAGAGAATGCCAAGAGTGTGCAAAGCATTCATCAAGGCAAAGGGTGGCTACTTTGAAGAATCTAAAATATACAATTAGTTTAACACTTTTTTGGTTACTACATGATTCCATAAGTGTTATTTCATAGTTTTGATGACTTCACTATTATTATACAATGTAGAAAATAGTCAAAAAAAGAAAAACCCTTGAATGAGTAGGTGTCCAAACTTTTGACTGGTACTGTATATATATTAATCTTCATCAATGCAATACAATCAGTACTAGGCTACATCACAAGAAACATGCATAGTTAAACAGAATTGGAAAATTAAATACATCTACATTTTTAATCAACCTAAACCAATTACTCAGATTACACAACAAAAATACATTATTATTTAACCACATTTATTAGCTGTGCCCCAAATTACACACAAGCTTTAATTACATTCTCCCCTTCAATTTCAGTTCTCAACAGCCACAGGTGCAATGGCCAGTGATTTTAAGATTATTATGTTATTTTATTTGTCTTAAGTCAGTTTTACAGAATGTTTTTCAACGTTCACTCAAAATCAAAGTCAATAATCTGGTTCAAAATGAAGGTTCAAATAAATCAATAATTGTTAAAAGTTCAATTAAGTAAAAAAATAAACATGAAATAAAATCAAAACATTTACCCACCATCAAAAGCAAAGAGACTGTAATTAATTAAGCATTAAGGCCCGAGGGGGTTTGGTATACGGCCAATATACCACGGCTAAGGGCTGTTCTTATGCACGATACAACAGGGAGTGTCTGGATACAGCCCTTAGCCGTGGTATATTGGCCATGTACCACACACCCTCAAGGTGTCTTATTGCTATTATAAACTGGTTACCAACGTAATTAGAAGAGTTAAAAGTAATGTTTTCATACCCGTGATTTACTGTATGACAGAATACGGCTTTCAGCCAATCAGCATTCAGGGCTTGAATCACCCAGTTTATAAGAATCAATATATCACACAAATAATGGAAGGATACACATCTATAAAATCACCATCAAATAAATTCAAAAAACAGCTTCAAAGCAATAATCTAAAAAATGTAAGGCTGTGGTTTTAAAGTACCAATGCAGCCGTTTTTTATATCAATATCAAATCATTTCTAGGTAACAATTAAGCAACTTACTATAATAGCCTTCCATTCAAATGGGCAAAAATAGCTTTTAAGCAAAAAACTATTTCTCAAGCAAGAATTTTGCTAGGACTGTCTGGGAGTGGTCTGAGTAGAGATGGGAAAACTGAAAACGAACTTATTGACAGAGAGGTTTGGAATTCTCTTTGTTATTGGTCTATTAACAAAATTTTCCGCATGGTGATGTCACCATGGAAAGCCGAAACTCCCACAAATGCAAACCTGCTGATTAGAAGGTCCTGTGTAGATTGTTTTTTCAACCACCAACTATCAGGAAATAACAGTGATACAATTTTTTCATACTTTAACAGTGTTAGTTTTATGAGCTGTTGTATAATATGATACAAAAATTAGGAACAACTGAAATTTGACTGCACTGGGCCTTTAAGGCTGCAGAAAAAGGTAAACACATCTAAGACAGCTGAATGTCTGGGTATGGATACTTACTGCAACAATGAAACACAAAGACAATATACAATAGTCACAAAACACAACCAGAGAGATATGTGAAAAAGTACATTTAATAGTATAAGGACAATGAATCAGATACGGCTCACTGCAGTACCTCCCAAGGCTCAGTCCAGACTCCAAGTCCCTGGAAGTCAAACAGAGAGAAACTGTTACCATTATGTATGTGTGTGTGTGTGTGTGTGTGTGTGATTGGCAGCCAGGTTGTTGTTGGTAGAGGCATAATACGCACAGCTGATTGGACCGATGGTGACGCGATTAAGGGGATCGGAACTGGAGATGGAACGGGATCTCCTTCGTCTGGAACACAACTGTGGAAAGAAACAAAATTGTTTTAGAAGGGTAAGAGAGTACTGTACCAGAGAGACTAGATGGAGAGAGAAAGAGAGTGAGAGGGAGAAAGAGAGAGAGAGAGGGAAAGTGGAAGACAGACATAGTCCATGGCCAGTATTCACAAAGGATCTGAGGAGTGCTGATCAAGGATCAGGTTACACCTCTAATTCACCACAATCTAAAAAGCCAAACTGATCCGAAATCAGCGCTCCTACTCTGAGACGCTTTGTGAATGTGGGCCCAGGACTCACTGGAGTGCAGGAGGAGCTCCTCTGGTCACACAGGCTGAGTCTGCAGTGCAGGAAGACGTCCTGGTAGTCCCTCTGGAACACAAACAGCAGCGCAGAGAAGCGAGCCTCGAGTGATGAGCCACTCTCCTCCACCCTCACCTGGGTACGATCACTAGGACATCTGGGGAACAGAGAGGGAGGACCAGGGTTTAACTTGTACACTGCTACAAAAATACACAAACAAAAAAATGGGACCTGATGCCTCTCTGCTTTGCATTCATATCAGCATAATTTTTTTATTGGATGTAAGGCCCATGGGGTGTACTTGTACATTAAGTTGCCTCATGCTACAGAAACAGGAAGTAAGCTCCTGTCCCATGGGCCGTTCTGGCTCGGACAAGTCCACTTACAAAAATACACAGACATATAGCCAAGAACAAACACAACACTTACAGGCCGTCATTGTAAATAGTAATTTATTCTTAACTGACTTTCTGAATTGACTTGCCTGGTTCAGTCTATAAACTATAAAGAAGCATAAATACTTGTTCTGAATGATGAAATATCTCATAGGGTCATCAGGGTTGGGGGAGTGAGAGGCGTAGCAGTTGTCCAGGACAACCACAAATCGCTCCGTCTCCGTCTCGTTGACGGACACACCCACATGCAGAGCAGAGCCCAGTGGCAGAGTGACTCTCTGACCCGCTGGGTAAGGCTCTGTGTAGTTGGAGTTGTGGTACAGAGACATGGAGGCTGATGCCTTGGAGCCAATACCTGAAACTCCACCTTCCACCCTGGTGCCAAGAGAACAAGCCAAGACAAATGTATTTTATTTCACCAGGTAGGCTAGTTGAGAACAAGTTCTCATTTACAACTGCGACCTGGCCAAGATAAAGCAAAGCAAAGCAACACAAACAACACAGAGTTACACATGGAATAAACAAACATGCAGTCAATTTATGACAAAGTTACAAAGCTGTAGCTTGTTATGTGCATATTTGTCTGCATTTAATAACAACAACTGTCAAGACTGGATGTATAAAATGCCATGAAAAAAACTTTATACTGTAATATTTCCAGATATCTGACTGACTATTGTTAGAATCCTGAACTAATCAGGGTGTAACACAGATGGGGTGGGACTACAATGTTGTGGTGTGTTGTGTTATGTGGTGTGATGTGTTGTGGTGTGTTGTGTTGTGTTGTGTTGTGTTGTGTTGTGGTGTGGTGTGGTGTGGTGTGGTGTGGTGTGTTGTGTTGTGTTGTGTTGTGTTGTGTTGTGGTGTGGTGTGGTGTGGTGTGGTGTGGTGTGGTGTGGTGTGTTGTGTTGTGTTGTGTTGTGTTGTGTTGTGTTGTGTTGTGTTGTGTTGTGTTGTGTTGTGTTGTGGTGTGGTGTGTTGTGTTGTGTTGTGTTATGTGGTGTGATGTGTTATGTGGTGTGATGTGTTATGTGGTGTGATGTGTTGTGATGTGTTATGTGTTGTGTTGTGGTGTGTTGTGTGTTGTGTTGTGGTGTGGTGTGTTGTGTTGTGTTGTGGTGTGTTGTGTTATGGTGTGTTGTGTTATGTGGTGTGATGTGTTGTGTTGTGGTGTGGCGTTTGTATTGTTTCTGTAATGTGACGTCTCCACTCACGGCAGGTAGGGTACGACGGCCACATCTAGGCTGCTCTCTGTGTCTAGCGGATAGGCACAGGAGAAAGGTATGCTCACGGGTCGGGTGAAGGAGACATTGTGCACCTGGTAGATGAATAAACTGTTGGAGTAGATGGCATGGCTGCTGTTGGTCTGGAGAATAGAAGAAGAGAGGATGACAGTTGGGATGACATGAACAAAATTACCTCTTGACATAATATAGTAAAGGCCGCTGTCATGTCTCCCTGAAGTGTGGAAGCTATTATTCACATGAAGCTATTATTCACATGGCACATTATTCATGTGTTTAAGTTATTATTCACATGACACATTATTCATGTCCAGAGCCAGGAGTTATTATTCACATTACACAATATTCATGTGTTTAAGTTATTATTCACATGACACAATATTCATGTGTTTAAGTTATTATTCACATGGCACATTATTCATGTGTTTAAGTTATTATTCACATGACACATTATTCATGTCCAGAGCCTGGAGTTATTATTCACATGACACATTTTTTATTTATTCTTTTTATTTTATTTCACCTTTATTTAACCAGGTAGGCTAGTTGAGAACAAGTTCTCATTTGCAACTGCGACCTGGCCAAGATAAAGCATAGCAGTGTGAACAGACAACACAGAGTTACACGTGGAGTAAACAATAAACAAGTCAATAACATGGTAGAAAAAAAAGAGAATCTATATACAATGTGTGCAAAAGGCATGAGGTAGGCAATAAATCGAATAATTACAATTTAGCAGATTAACACTGGAGTGATAAATCATCAGATGATCATGTGCAAGAAGAGATACTGGTGTGCAAAAGAGCAGAAAAGTAAATAAATAAAAGCAGTATGGGGGGTGAGGTAGGTAAATTGGGTGGGTAGTTTACAGATGGACTATGTACAGCTGCAGCGATCGGTTAGCTGCTCGGATAGCAGATTTTTAAAGTTGTTGAGGGAGATAAAAGTCTCCAACTTCAGAGATTTTTGCAATTCGTTCCAGTCGCAGGCAGCAGAGAACTGGAAGGAAAGGCGTCCAAATGAGGTTTTGGCTTTAGGGATGATCAGTGAGATACACCTGCTGGAGCGCGTGTTGCGGGTGGGTGTAGCCATCGTGACCAGTGAACTGAGATAAGGCGGCACTTTACCTAGCATAGCCTTGTAGATGACCTGGAGCCAGTGGGTCTGACGACGAACATGTAGCGAGGGCCAGCCGACTAGGGCATACAGGTCGCAGTGGTGGGTCGTATAAGGTGCTTTAGTAACAAAACGAATGGCACTGTGATAAACTGCATCCAGTTTGCTGAGTATAGTATTGGAAGCTATTTTGTAGATGACATCGCCGAAGTCGAGGATCGGTAGGATAGTCAGTTTTACTAGGGTAAGTTTGGCGGCGTGAGTGAAGGAGGCTTTGTTGCGGAATAGAAAGCCGATTCTTGATTTGATTTTGGATTGGAGATGTTTGATATGAGTCTGGAAGGAGAGTTTGCAGTCTAGCCAGACACCTAGGTACTTATAGATGTCCACATATTCTAGGTCGGAACCGTCCAGGGTGGTGATGCTAGTCGGGCGTGCGGGTGCAGGCAGCGAACGGTTGAAAAGCATGCATTTGGTTTTACTAGCGTTTAAGAGCAGTTGGAGGCCACGGAAGGAGTGTTGTATGGCATTGAAGCTCGTTTGGAGGTTAGATAGCACAGTGTCCAAGGAAGGGCCGGAAGTATATAGAATGGTGTCGTCTGCGTAGAGGTGGATCAGGGAATCGCCCGCAGCAAGAGCAACATCATTGATGTATACAGAGAAAAGAGTCGGCCCGAGAATTGAACCCTGTGGTACCCCCATAGAGACTGCCAGAGGACCGGACAACATGCCCTCCGATTTGACACACTGAACTCTGTCTGCAAAGTAGTTGGTGAACCAGGCAAGGCAGTCATTAGAAAAACCGAGGCTACTGAGTCTGCCGATAAGAATATGGTGATTGACAGAGTCGAAAGCCTTGGCCAGGTCGATGAAGACGGCTGCACAGTAATGTCTTTTATCGATGGCGGTTATGATATCGTTTAGTACCTTGAGCGTGGCTGAGGTGCACCCATGACCGGCTCGGAAACCGGATTGCACAGCGGAGAAGGTACGGTGGGATTCGAGATGGTCAGTGATCTGTTTGTTGACTTGGCTTTCGAAGACCTTAGATAGGCAGGGCAGGATGGATATAGGTCTGTAACAGTTTGGGTCCAGGGTGTCTCCCCCTTTGAAGAGGGGGATGACCGCGGCAGCTTTCCAATCCTTGGGGATCTCAGATGATACGAAGGAGAGGTTGAACAGGCTGGTGATAGGGGGTGCGACAATGGCGGCGGACAGTTTCAGAAATAGGGGGTCCAGATTGTCAAGCCCAGCTGATTTGTATGGGTCCAGGTTTTCCAGCTCTTTCAGAACATCTGCTATCTGGATTTGGGTAAAGGAGAAGCTGGGGAGGCTTGGGCGAGTAGCAGCGGGGGGGGCGGGGCTGTTGGCCAAGGTTGGAGTCGCCAGGAGGAAGGCATGGCCAGCCATTGAGAAATGCTTGTTGAAGTCTTCGATTATCACGGATTTATCGGTGGTGACCGTGTTACCTAGCCTCAGTGCAGTGGGCAGCTGGGAGGAGGTGCTCTTGTTCTCCATGGACTTTACAGTATCCCAGAACTTTTTGGAGTTAGAGCTACAGGATGCAAATTTCTGCTTGAAAAAGCTGGCCTTTGCTTTCCTGACTGACTGCGTGTATTGGTTCCTGACTTCCCTGAACAGTTGCATATCGCGGGGGCTCTTCGATGCTATTGCAGTTCGCCACAGGATGTTTTTGTGCTGGTCGAGGGCAGTCAGGTCTGGAGTGAACCAAGGGCTATATCTGTTCTTGGTTCTGCATTTTTTGAACGGAGCATGCTTGTCTAATATG
Source organism: Salvelinus alpinus (assembly GCF_045679555.1). Taxonomy (NCBI): domain Eukaryota; kingdom Metazoa; phylum Chordata; class Actinopteri; order Salmoniformes; family Salmonidae; genus Salvelinus; species Salvelinus alpinus. The sequence continues at coordinate 21,144,465 of NC_092086.1, forward strand.
GTGAGGAAGTAACATTTAAAGAATGACCAGGCATCCTCAACTGACGGGATGAGGTCAATATCCTTCCAGGGTACCCGGGCCAGGTCGATTAGAAAGGCCTGCTCGCAGAAGTGTTTTAGGGAGCGTTTGACAGTGATGAGGGGTGGTCGTTTGACCGCGGACCCGTGGCGGATACAGGCAATGAGGCAGTGATCGCTGAGATCTTGATTGAAGACAGCAGAGGTGTATTTGGAGGGCAGGTTGGTCAGGATAATGTCTATTAGGGTGCCCATGTTTACGGATTTAGGGTTGTACCTGGTGGGTTCCTTGATGATTTGTGTGAGATTGAGGGCATCAAGCTTGGATTGTAGGACTGCCGGGGTGTTAAGCATTATTCATGTCCAGAGCCAGGAGTTATTATTCACATGACACATTATTCATGTCCAGAGCCAGGAGTTATTATTCACATGGCACATTATTCATGTGTAGAAGTTATTATTCACATGACACATTGTTCATGTGTAATGTGTCTCAGCCTCCAGTATTTATGCTGCAGTAGTTTATGTGTCGGGGGGCTAGGGTCAGTTTGTTATATCTGGAGTACTTCTCCTGTCTTATCCGGTGTCCTGTGTGAATTTAAGTATGCTCTCTCTAATTCTCTCTTTCTTTCTCTCTCTCTTGGAGGACCTGAGCCCTAGGACCATGCCTCAGGACTACCTGGCATGATGACTCCTTGCCGTCCCCAGTCCACCTGGCCGTGCTGCTGCTCCAGTTTCAACTGTTCTGCCTGCGGCTATGGAACCCTGACCTGTTCACCGGACGTGCTACCTGTCCCAGACCTGCTGTTTTCAACTCTCTAGAGAGAGCAGGAGTGGTAGAGATACTCTTAATGATCGGCTATGAAAAGCCAACTGACATTTACTCCTGAGGTGCTGACTTGCTGCACCCTCGACAACTACTGTGATTATTATTATTTGACCATGCTGGTCATTTATAAACATTTGAACATTTACATTTACATTTAAGTCATTTAGCAGACGCTCTTATCCAGAGCGACTTACAAATTGGTGCATTCACCTTATGATATCCAGTGGAACAACCACTTTACAATAGTGCATCTAACTCTTTTAAGGGGGGGGGGGGGGGGGTTAGAAGGATTACTTTATCCTATCCTAGGTATTCCTAACATCTTGGCCATGTTCTGTTATAATCTCCACCCGGCACAGCCAGAAGAGGACTGGCCACCCCTCATAGCCTGGTTCCTCTCTAGGTTTCTTCCTAGGTTTTGGCCTTTCTAGGGAGTTTTTCCTAGCCACCGTGCTTCTACATCTGCATTGCTTGCTGTTTGGGGTTTTAGGCTGGGTTTCTGTACAGCACTTTGAGATATCAGCTGATGTAAGAAGGGCTATATAAATACATTTGATTTGATTTGATTCATGTGCAGAGCCTGGAGTTGTTATTCACATTACACATTGTTCATGTGTAGAGCCAGGAGTTTGTCCAGACCACAATGCCAGTTTCAGAGAGGCAGGCAGCAAGGTTTAGACACACTCCCACAGTTGCAAACAAAATGCTAGACTAGAAGCATGGGGAAATAATGTCTAGACGCTTTTTTCCAGTGGAGATTAAGTTTATGAATTGCCTAGCCGGGCTGTGGGACAGTGGATGCGCATTGATAATTCAAATGGAACTGTTAACAGGATTTCCCCCCCAGGATTATCAGGAATAACTAACAGCTATCAACCATTCAGCATCCCGGATCAGAATTGACCGTTTTCTAAATATTATTGAACAACTGACAGATACAGTATGAGCTGCCCTTCAGTTGAAGTGAATTGACCGTAAGAAGAGAGAATATTGAAAAGATTGAGAAGTCAGTGTTGTCACTCCTCACCGTCAGTGTGTTTCCACAGCGTCCCTCCCTGCGCTCCACCTGGTACCACACTGTGCCGTTAGCTTCCTGGTGGGAGGAGCAGCCGAGGTCGGCCAGGTGAGCAGAGAACGCGTTCAGACCTGCAGTCTCCAGAGCAGACCGGCTGAGACCCACCTCTAGGAGGCGCCGACCACACACCAGCTCTGGGCCTAAGTTGGAAGGACGCTCTGAGTCTGAGAAAAAAAAATGGGAGGAGGGTAAGAAAGTGGGGATGAGAGAGAGGAGAAAAAAGGTATTCATACAGGGCCCAGAGTCTAAAAATAGGACACCAGAATGGTGATCTAACTATATCCATAAAGCCTTCACTGAAGATGTTGATTGAATTATAAAAATGATGAATAAGGATCATTAAAGAATGATACTCCTACCCGAACAGACGACACCAGCGTCTTCACCATGATTGCAGTTGTGTCTCCCAAACCCATTGTGACTGCACCTTGTGAGATTAGATTCGCTGCCTGTACATCCAACATTATCCATCCATATTGTCCCGTTCCCCTGTCCAAATTGGGCTTGGTGTGGTGCAGACAGAGCTCTCCCACAGCCCAGCTGTCTACAAACCACCTGTGCGTCACTCAAGTCCCACGAGTCATCACACACTGTCCCCCAGCTACCACTGTGGTAGACCTCCACTCTCCCAGAGCAGGAGTTAGGACCGTTGATCAATCTGATCGGGGCATCTGACAAAGAAATCAAAATCAAAACAAATGACTTATTGTAACAGCTAGACGTCACAGCTAGCACGGGCCTGCAGTGTTCAATTCATTACCAAGTGCAGCTCGCCATCTGCTGCTCTGGCCTCTATTTTATCCATCACTGTGCGTGAATACCAAACTGTGAGTGCAGTACTTGTTTCTCAATGTTTTACTGACAAAGTTGTCAATAGTTAAATCATATTGTCGTAGTTATTATAGCATTTATATATCTCGTTTTCATGCTAGCTCTGTGACAATGTAGGCTACATTTTTGCCTATCATTGTCAGCTGGGTAGTCTTATAGCTAGCTACCTGTATTTTCCTTTCAGTCATCGTATTATTGTCACAGATGAGCAATATCTTGTTTTGTTATTGCTAAATTAATATGTGCCTTATCCTAGTATTGATGCCATTGTATTTGTGTTTATTATTTCCAGACCACATGCTGTATGGATTAAAGGATAGTTCATTGGATAATCATAGCTGGGTGATAATGGCATAGGAATGTGAACCTGTGTTGATCGAAAATCAACATTAAAGAACTCTAAACGGAGGAACTGTCTCCCACCGTCTCTCTAATAGGAAGGAGTACAATCTCCATATTTCTGCCTACTCAAACCAGTGTAATATTCTCAGAGACTTCAGCCCCTTTCAACACTTATCCAAGTTACAATTGAATTGTAAGTGCATTTTACACAACAATGAGACAGCACACTTTCTTAACACTCACCTTGCCACGCTGTCACTGGTGTAACTGTTGTGGTGTTACCAGCCAGTGTGGTTGATTGGTTGGTTGTTCCTGCTGTTTCTGTTGTGGTGTTCCAGTAGAAAGGTGGTGATGTTGACAGAGCTAAAGACAGGAGTTCAGTACACATGTACTTTATATGGTTCTGAATTGTTCAGTTTGTCCCGGTCACGTCATTTGATCAGGAAAACCTCTGTGCCCTAATCTATGGTTGCAATGCATTAACAAGAACACCATTAATCTGACAATACCACTTATAATACCAATTAAGCTGCATCAGACAAGGTTTTAACCTTCAGAGGTAGTGGGATACAGGAAGGTGAGGCACGAGAGCACTTACACACAGTGAAAGAGACAGATTTAGAGCAGAACACAACAGCACACAACAGAACACGAGCACACACGTCCTAAACATACACAAGATACCTACACATCCCAGGGAAACCCCTACTACATAATTGGACAGAAAACAAACACACACACACCGACAGACTAAACACTAGACACATTGTTTTGATTTAGTAGACGCACACATCCTAAAAAAACAGGGATACACACACACCGTACCTAGTATAACGAGGGAGGTGATGCCCTGTTCATTGCCGCTGGGGTAGGTGGCGTATTCACAGATGTATCTCCCTTCATCAGTCATCTTGATGTCAGAGATCTGGATTGAAGGGTTGCTGAGGGAGGGCGTGGGGAAGCTAACTCGTCCCTTCAGGGGTGACGCGGGGTACATTACCCCAAAATTGGGGTGGTACACGGCTATGTTGAGCATCTCGCCCTTCCTGGACTCAAAAATCCAGGACACCTGTATAGTATTTATTAATAACACACAGCAAGGGGGAATGGAGGGGGAATGGGGGGGGGGGGGAAACAAGTAAACATCCATATACAGTACCAGTCAAATGTTTGGACACACCTACTCATTCAATGGTTTTTCTTTATTTTTACAAATTTATACATTGTAGAATAATAGTGAAGACATCAAAACTATGAAATAACGCACATGGAATCATTATATGTGTTATTGTTTTTACCATCGAGGACCACTTTGGTGGTCCTCTATACTTTCAAGTGATATCCTCTGGGTCCACATTGTACATTTTGTTGTATATGTCTGTTACCCCAAATAAATTCAATTCAATGTAGTAACCAAAAAAGTGTTCAACAAACAAAGATTCTTCAAAGTAGCCACCCTTGATGACAGCCTTGCACACTCTTGGCATTCTCTCAACCAGCTTCATGAGGTAGTCACTTGGAATGCATTTCAATTAACAGGTGTGTCTTGTTAAAAGCTAATTCGTGGAATTTCTTTCCTTGTGTTGTAACAAGGTAGGGTTGGTATACAGAAGATAGCCCTATTTAGTAAAAGACCAAGTCCATATTATGGCAAGAACAGCTCAAATAAGCAAAGAGAAACGACAGTCCATCATTACTTTAAGACATGAAGGTCAATCAATACGGAAAATTTCAAGAACTTTGAAAGTGCCGTCGCAAAAAAACATCAAGCGCTATGATGAATCTGGCTCTCATGACCGCTACAGGAAAGGAAGACGCAGTTACCTATTTAATTTTAATTTAATTTAACCTTTATTTAACTAGGCAAGTCAGTTAAGAATAAATTCTTATTTACAATGACGGCCTACACCGGCCAAACCCAGACGACGTTGGGCATTGTCCCAATCACGGCCGGATGTGATACAGCCTGGAATTGAACCAGGGACTGTAGTGATGCCTCTTGCACTGAGATGCAGTGCCTTAGACCGCTGCGCCACTCGGTGAGCCCAATAGAGTTACCAGCCTCAGAAATTGCAGCCCAAATAAATGCTTCACAGAGTTGAAGTAACAGACACATCAACATCAACTGTTCAGAGGAGACTGTGTGAATCAGGCCTTCATGGTCAAATTGCTGCAAAGAAACCACTACTAAAGGACAAGAAGAGGACAAGAAGAAGAGATGTGTGTGGGCCAAGAAACACGAGCAATAGACATTAGACCGGTGGAAATCTGCCCTTTGGTCTGATGAGTCTAAATGTAAGATTTTTGGTTCCAACCGCTGTGTCTCTGTGAGACACAGAGTAGGTGACCGGATAATCTTCACATGTGTGGTTCCCACCGTGAAGCATGGAGGCGGTGGTGTGATGGTGTGGGGGAGCTTTGCTAGTGACAGTGTCTGTGATTTATTTAGAATTCAAGGCAAATTTAACCAGTATGGCTACCACAGCATTCTGCAGCGATACGCCATCCCATCTGGTTTGCCTTGAAGGACAATGACCTAACACACCTCCAGGCTGTGTAAGGGCTATTTGACCAAGAAGGAGAGTGATGGAGTGCTGCATCAGATGACCTGGCCTCATCCGACCTCAACCCAATTGAGATGGTTTGGGATGAGTTGGACCACAGAGTGAAGGAAAAGGAGTTCCCATATATGCTTGAAAGAGTTCCCATATATGCTGGGAACTCCTTCAAAACTGTTGGAAAAGCATTCCAGGTGAAGCTGGTTGAGAGAATGCCAAGAGTGTGCAAAGCTGTCATCAAGGCAAAGGATGGCTACTTTGAAGAATCTAAAATCTAAAATATATTTTGGTTTGTTTGACACTTTTTTGGTTACTACATGATTCTATGTGTACTATTTTGATGTCTTCACTATTATTCTACAATGTAGAAAATAGTAAAAATAAAGAAAAACCCTGGAATGAGTAGGGGTGTCCAAACTTTTGACTGGAACTCTATGTATGACTACTCTTACTTTCTGTATTTTCTTGAACATGTACTGCTACCTGAACTATTATAGGTAAAACATTTACTACTACCTGAACTATTATAGGTAAAACATTTACTACTACCTGAACTATTATAGGTAAATAATTTACTACTACCTGAACTATTATACAGTCTATTATACTGTAGGTAAAACATTTTTGAATCAAATACTATCTGACTTCATCCATGTTGGAATTTGGATGATCAAGGACAAAGTATATTTTTCTCAGCATATTGTAACAATATATATATATATTAGTCCACACAACTTCCTGTGTGACTGACCTGTGTGAGCTGTATGACCTGCGTTCCTATGAAGGCACACCGCAGGTTAACCGTCTGGCCAGGATATGATATCACTTCTGGTTCCACCTCCACCCACTGTGACCTAGCCCCTGGGAGGAAGAAGAATAGAAGAGGAAATGATCCCACCTTTCACCACAGCTTCCTGTTGTTTCCCAGACAACGGGAACCATAACTTTAAGGAGACGAGGAGAGAAAGTTCTTGAGACTTTTGGTGCCAGGCCTCAGCTCCTGATGACAAATGACAGTACTCCCTGTTGTTTTGCTTAACTAGCTAACATTATGTGGCTATTTTCTGAACTGCAGAAACAGAATAATAGATGATCTATGTAAGAAATTTTCTGACCCAGGGACACCTGCCCAGGCAAACCGGCGACCCAGGGACATCTGTCCAGGCAAACCGGCGACCCAGGGACACCTGCCCAGGCAAACCGGCGACCCAGGGACACCTGCCCAGGCAAACCGGCGACCCAGGGACACCTGCCCAGGCAAACCGGCGACCCAGGGACACCTGCTCAGGCAAACCGGCGACCCAGGGACACCTGCCCAGGCAAACCGACGACCCAGGGACACCTGCCCAGGCAAACCGACGACCCAGGGACACCTGCCCAGGCAAACCGGCGACCCAGGGACACCTGCCCAGGCAAACCGGCGACCCAGGGACACCTGCCCAGGCAAACCGGCGACCCAGGGACACCTGCCCAGTGAAACCGGCGACCCAGGGACACCTGCCCAGTGAAACCGGCGACCCAAGGACCCCCATTATTTGTCAGAAGAATAAACTGGCCCGTGAGGCACAATGACCCACACTGCAATACTACTGGCACATGTTTTGCTTTACACTCAGATTGCTATTCTATGAGAAGCATTTGTCAAAACACAACACACAATTCTTTACCTTAGGAACAACATTCACAACTAAAATATCTTGTGTGCAAATGGAAAGCAACACTCTTCAACAAGCTAAGCTCAATTACCAATTGATCACTTTCCCTTTTCACATGTGCAAACACTAACATGTGCAAACACTAACATGTGTAAACACTAACATGTGCAAACACTAACATGTGCAAACACTAACATGTGTAAACACTAACATGTGTAAACACTAACATGTGTAAACACTAACATGTGTAAACACTAACATGTGTAAACACTAACATGTGCAAACACTAACATGTGTAAACACTAACATGTGTAAACACTAACATGTGTAAACACTAACATGTGCAAACACTAACATGTGTAAACACTAACATGTGTAAACACTAACATGTGTAAACACTAACATGTGTAAACACTAACATGTGCAAACACTAACATGTGTAAACACTAACATGTGTAAACACTAACATGTGTAAACACTAACATGTGCAAACACTAACATGTGTAAACACTAACATGTGTAAACACTAACATGTGTAAACACTAACATGTGTAAACACTAACATGTGTAAACACTAACATGTGTAAACACTAACATGTGTAAACACTAACATGTGCAAACACTAACATGTGCAAACACTAACATGTGTAAACACTAACATGTGTAAACACTAACATGTGTAAACAAACATGTGTAAACACTAACATGTGTAAACACTAACATGTGTAAACACTAACATGTGTAAACACTAACATGTGTAAACACTAACATGTGTAAACACTAACATGTGTAAACACTAATTGCGTAAATGTTCACTTTGCAATCAGACTTTTGGTCTGGATAAAAAGGCTACAGGCGATGACTCCTGTGTTTGGAGAATAATGGAAGCAAACTTAGCAGAGAAATGTAGAGGTGGAGGTGGAGGAAGACCAAGAACAAGGAGAGTAATCTCTGATCAAATTTTGGCGACTGCGGTGGACCATGTGGTCAACCGTGGTTTGACTTTGAGAGAGTCTGGGCAGAGAGTGCAGCCCAATCTGAGCGGCTTCACCGTAGCATCCATCCTCCAGACGTTCCACAATGAGAAGAGGTTTGTACTGCAGACATTGGACCTCTACTACTTTTACTACTTGACAGTAGAACAACATAAAGCACAGTAAAGACGGTAGATTGCAATACATACTGGAAGGGGAAACAATGTACATGTTTCATGTATGAAATTTGGAGCTATACTATTTTTTACTAATTATCCCACCTTACACCACAGCTTCCTGTTGTTTCCCAGACAACAGGAACGACAACGTTAAGGAGACGAGGAGAGAAAGCTTCTTGAGACTTTTGGGACCAGGCCTCAGCTCCTGGTGGAGCTATACTATTTTGTAACATGTTTATGTTGTATACTGTATAACTGTAGTGTTTACTGTACTGTATGCTATTTTGTTTTTGTAGAACTGAAAGACGACCACCATGTGGTGGTAGAACACGTCTATTTACAGACTAACAGGAGGCTACCATTATGCAAATGGTTGTTGAAAATAATGCCACAAGACTGCGAGAAATCCAACAACAGATTATTGAAAACCCTGCCATCTTCCATAACATCATAGTAAGCTTATCAATCATAGCCAGGATCCTTAAGAAACACCAATTCCAGATTAAGCAAATCTACAGTCTCATTTGAAAGGAATTCCCAGAGTGAAGGATAAACAATACAAATATATGTACGTAAGTAATGTACTAGTATTACACTCTTAAAACATTAGAGACTCAGTGATGTTGCCAGTGAACTTGACTATACAGCAATTACCGTCATTTCAGAGACTCATGGAGTTGGATGCAAGTCCCATCCCCCAGGAACTCATATTCATAGATGAGGCTGGATTCAATTTAGCGAAGACGAGGAGGAGAGGAAGGAACATCATTGGTCAATGCACCATCATTGAGGTACCTGGCCAGCGCGGGGGGAAATGTCACCATATGCGCAGCTATGAGCCACAATGGGGTCCTCTACCGCCATGCCACCCTTGGACCATACAACACTGCCCATCTTAATTTCCTGAACAACTTACATTACAATCTTTTTCAGCCAGAGCAGAGAGGGCCAGGTGATCCTGAGCAGCAAATATACACTGCTCAAAAAAATAAAGGGAACACTTAAACAACACAATGTAACTCCAAGTCAATCACGCTTCTGTGAAATCAAACTGTCCACTTAGGAAGCAACACTGATTGACAATAAATTTCACATGCTGTTGTGCAAATGGAATAGACAAAAGGTGGAAATTATAGGCAATTAGTAAGACACCCCCAAAAAAGGAATGGTTCTGCAGGTGGTGACCACACACCACTTCTCAGTTCCTATGCTTCCTGGCTGATGTTTTGGTCACTTTTGAATGCTGGCGGTGCTCTCACTCTAGTGGTAGCATGAGACGGAGTCTACAACCCACACAAGTAGCTCAGGTAGTGCAGTTCATCCAGGATGGCACATCAGTGCGAGCTGTGGCAAACAGTTTTGCTGTGTCTGTCAGCGTAGTGTCCAGAGCATGGAGGCGCTACCAGGAGACAGGCCAGTACATCAGGAGACGTGGAGGACGCCGTAGGAGGGCAACAACCCAGCAGCAGGACCGCTACCTCCGCCTTTGTGCAAGGAGAAGCAGGAGGAGCACTGCCAGAGCCCTGCAAAATGACCTCCAGCAGGCCACAAATGTGCATGTGTCTGCTCAAACGGTCAGAAACAGACTCCATGAGGGTGGTATGAGGGCCCGACGTCCACAGGTGGGGGTTGTGCTTACAGCCCAACACCGTGCAGGACGTTTGGCATTTGCCAGAGAACACCAAGATTGGCAAATTCGCCACTGGCGCCCTGTGCTCTTCACAGATGAAAGCAGGTTTACACTGAGCACATGAGCACATGTGACAGAGTCTGGAGACGCCATGGAGAACGTTCTGCTGCCTGCAACATCCTCCAGCATGACCGGTTTGGCGGTGGGTGTGGGGTGGGGTGGCATTTCTTTGTGGGGCCGCACAGCCCTCCATGTGCTCGCCAGAGGTAGCCTGACTGCCATTAGGTACCGAGATGAGATCCTCAGAGCCCTTGTGAGACCATATGCTGACACATGCACGTTTGGCTGAACATTGGCTGAACCTACCTCCAACTTTCTTCATACTGGACACAGAGACATACAAATGGTATCCACCATGGTATTCTGTTGTAGCTAGCAATATTCATAAAATAAATATGTTTTACAAAAAGATACCCCCCAAAATTACAGTACCTCGGGCCACGGACCCCAGTTTGAAAACCACAAATCAATGTTATTTATAAGAATATTAAAATTCATGACAGCAAGATCATGTAGGAGTCAACAAAAAAAGCTGATGTTCTCGTCTGTCATCTATGCTAGGTTTGAAGTCCAGCCGAGGCTGTTATTAGTCGCTTGGCTAATAAAATATAAGGTTGTGATACACTGGAGATGGTCATGTATGTACGCAGAGATTTTATTTGAAATAGTGTGTAGATCTTCAAAGACAAAGGTGGTTGTAAAATGCAGTTATTCTGCTGGGAGAGGGGTAGAATGAATGGGATTGAATATGAGGCTTTAGAGTCCCTAAATTCTCCCTTTGATTCATTCTTGGGCTCTGCATTGTTTGAGGTGAAGGTATTTTAACACATTTGTTAAATTAACAAACCATAAAAGTGAGGTGATACTTTGCATTAAGATGTTAATGAGCATTTCACACATACTATCTGTGTGCCAAAGCACAACCTGTTCGCGCAACCCTGTCTTTAAGTGGGGCGGCAGGTAGCCGAGTGGTTAGAGTGTTGGACCAGTAACCGAAAGGTTGCTAGATTGAATCCCCGAGCTGACAAGGTAAAACTCTGTCGTTCTGCCCCTGAACAAAGCAGTTAACCCACTGTTCCTAGGCCGTCATTGTAAATAATAATTTGTTCTTAACTGACTTGCCTAGTTAAATAAAGGTAAAATAAATAAAAGTGCAATGTCGAGTGTAATTTGTCTGGAAGTGTTATTTTACACAAAAACAAGATAGCACTTTCTAAAAATAGAAGAATGAAATGCAGAAAAGCATGTTTTTTTTTCTCTCACCTTGCCACCCTGGCGTGGAGTTAACTACCGATGGGGTTGTTGGGTAGATTGGTCCTCGTGTCTCTGTTGTAGTGTTCCAGTAGATTGGTGGTGCTGCTGTGGTGTTGCTGCCACCTGCTGAAGCTAAAGACCAAAGTTCAGAACAAACTTACTTCAAACTACAGGCTCTAGTGGAGGTTGGGCCAAAACAACAACAATGGCCCCTGGTTTTAGCCAGGGCCCAGAGTTATAGCCAGGGCCCAGAGTTATAGCCAGGGCCCAGAGTTATAACCAGGGCCCAGAGTGTAATGTAATCAGAAAAAAACATTGGGCTGTAATCAAATCATAGGGCACAAGAAGGATGGTAATCTGACTGTATCCATGAACTCAGAGTACAAAATTAAAAAGAAGGTTAGTTAAAGAACGATACTCCTACCTGAACAGACAACACCCGCATCTTCACCATGATTACAGTTGTGTGACCCAAACCCTAGGTGGCCACACTGCGTGAGAGAAGACTCCCCTCCAGAACAGAGAACGTCATCCAGCCAGATTGTCCCGTTCCCCTGTCCGAAGTGGGCTTGGTGTGGTGCAGACAGAGCTCTTCCACAGCCCAGCTGTCTACACACCACCTGGGCGTCACTCAAGTCCCACGAGTCGTCACACACCGTACCCCAGTGACCGCTGTGGTAGACCTCCACTCTCCCAGAGCAGGAGTTAGGACCATTGACCAATCTAATCAGGGCATCTGACAAAGAAATGAATTACCTTCAGTCAAGTTACAACTTTGTTGGATTTGTAGGGGCATTTTACACAAGAAGAGCACATTTTCTACAGATAAAAAGGGTAGAATGCGAGAAAAAAAAACTCAATGTCTGTGTCCGAATGCTCATACTGAGTCCTACTGTTTGAAAAAGTTTATTAGTATGCAACACTTCAAAAATCAAGTATATTTTAAATGCCCGGATGCTAATTTCTGCTTTGACAACAGCTGATCAATTGGATATGGGGATGCGCCAGCGAAAGGAACGAATAGCAGAAACAATGCAATCACGCATGAAGCATTCTCAGTATTCCAAACCACAATGTTTTATATTATGTGAATTTTCTAAAATCGAGTATGGTTTAAATGGCAGGATGTTTAACTAATTTCGGCTTTTCAAATTCAATGCACACTTTTCTACAAGTGTGTAGAAAGTGATGTACTGATCCTCAAAATGTTGTATAGCTGCACCATCGATAGCATCACCACTTGGTATGGGAAATGCACCGCTCTTGACCGCAAAGCGCTACAGAGGGTGGTACCTTACGAACAGCCCAGTACATCATTGGGGCCAAGCTCCCTGCCATGCAGGACCTCTATATCAGGCGGTGTCAGAAGAAGGCCCAAAAAAGTGTTCTAAGCTGTCATATGGAATTGTTTTAAGATGGTCCTACCATGGATCATTTCGTTATTTGATTTTAAAAAATGTAGGTATACAATTATTTGATTAAATATTGAATTTAATACCATAGCCCATAGAAACTCATTGAATAACAAATTCATAAATGGCAAAAAAAGACAGTCAAAAAATGTATCATAAGCAAAAAGGTTTTGAAGTGTCTGTCCTGTATCTAGGAGATATAAGAAAGCTGAGGATATATATAAAAAAGTTCAAAAGTTTGGGGTCACTTAGAAATGTAATTGTTTTTGAAAGATAAGCAAATTTTTTGTCCATTAAAATAACATCAAATTGATCAGAAATACAGTGTAGACATTGTTAATGTTGTAAATGACTATTGTAGCTGGAAACGGCAGATTTTTTATGGAATATCTACATAGGCATGCAGAGGCCCATTATCAGCAACCATCACTCCTGTGTTCTAATGGCACGTTGTGTTAGCTAATCCAAGTTTATCATTTTTAAAGGCTAATTGATCACTAGAAAAACCTTTTGCAATTATGTTAGCACAGCTGAAAACTGTTGTCCTGATTAAAGAAGCAATAAAACTGGCCTTCTTTAGTCTAGTTTAGTATCTGGAGCATCAGCATTTGTGGGTTTGATTACAGGCTGAAAATGGCCAGAAACAAAGAACTTTCTTCTGAAACTCATCAGTCTATTCTTGTTCTGAGAAATGAAGGCTATTCCATGCAAGAAATTGCCAAGAAACTGAAGATCTTGTACAACGCTGTGTACTACACCCTTCACAGAATAGCGCAAACTGGCTCTAACCATAATAGAAAGAGGAGTGGGAGGCCCCGGTGCACAACTGAGCAAGTGGACAAGTACATTAGAGTGTCTAGTTTGAGAAACAGATGCCTCACAAGTCCTCAACTGGCAGCTTCATTAAATAATACCCGCAAAACACCAGTCTCAACGTCAACAGTGAAGAGGTGACTCCGGATTTGACTCCAGGATGCTGCCCTTCTAGGCAGATTTGCAAAGAAAAAGCCATATCTCAGACTGGCCAATACAAATAAAAGATTAAGATGAGCAAAAGAACACAGACACTGGACAGAGGAACTCTGCCTAGAAGGCTAGCATCCCGGAGTCGCCTCTTCACTTTTGACATTGTGTAACGGCTTTCGTCTTCCTCCTCGTCTGAGGAGAAGTTTGAAGGATCAGAGGACTAATGCGCAGCGTGGTACGTATACATATTTATTAGAATACTTTTCAATAATAAACAAAAACAATAAACTGACGAAAACCAACTAAGCTACAGTCCCGAACTAGTGAACACAGAAAAAACAGGAACACACAAACAGGAACAATCACCCACAAAACTCATTACAAAACAGGCTACCTAAATATGGTTCCCAATCAGAGACAATGACTAACACCTGCCTCTGATTGAGAACCATATCAGGCCAAACAAGAAACCCCACATAGAAACAGAAAACATAGACTGCCCACCTCAACTCACGCCCTGACCATACAAAACAAAAGACAAAACAAAGGAACTGAGGTCAGAACGTGACACATTGAGACTGGTGTTTTGCGGGTACTGTTTAATGAAGCTGCCAGTTGAGGACTTGTGAGGCGTCTGTTTCTCAATTGAGTTTCTGATGAAGCATCGGCTACTAGCCACAGTATCATGTACCGTAATTATGTATGACTTACAAGACCTTCAGGAAAAATGTCAACTACTATGATGAAAATGTAACTCTGCACAGATCTTAAACACAAGGACCTGAAACACATAATAACAAATGACCAAGACCATCAACCCTGTTACCTGAGCTGTGACCTGAATGAACAGGAGCAGCAGCTGTTACCTGAGCTATGACCAGTGGTGACCTGAATGAACAGGAGCAGCAGCTGTTACCTGAGCTATGACCAGTGGTGACCTGTATGAACAGGAGCAGCAGCTGTTACCTGAGCTATGACCAGTGGTGACCTGAATGAACAGGAGCAGCAGCTGTTACCTGAGCTATGACCAGTGGTGACCTGTATGAACAGGAGCAGCAGCTGTTACCTGAGCTATGACCAGTGGTGACCTGAATGAACAGGAGCAGCAGCTGTTACCTGAGCTATGACCAGTGGTGACCTGAATGAACAGGAGCAGCAGCTGTTACCTGAGCTATGACCAGTGGTGACCTGAATGAACAGGAGCAGCAGCTGTTACCTGAGCTATGACCAGTGGTGACCTGAATGAACAGGAGCAGCTGCTGTTACCTGAGCTATGACCAGTGGTGACCTGTATGAACAGGAGCAGCAGCTGTTACCTGAGCTATGACCAGTGGTGACCTGAATGAACAGGAGCAGCAGCTGTTACCTGAGCTATGACCAGTGGTGACCTGAATGAACAGGAGCAGCAGCTGTTACCTCAGCTATGACCAGTGGTGACCTGAATGAACAGGAGCAGCAGCTGTTACCTGAGCTATGACCAGTGGTGACCTGAATGAACAGGAGCAGCAGCTGTTACCTGAGCTATGACCAGTGGTGACCTGTATGAACAGGAGCAGCAGCTGTTACCTGAGCTATGACCAGTGGTGACCTGAATGAACAGGAGCAGCAGCTGTTACCTCAGCTATGACCAGTGGTGACCTGTATGAACAGGAGCAGCAGCTGTTACCTGAGCTATGACCAGTGGTGACCTGAATGAACAGGAGCAGCAGCGGAGCCCCTGAGGACGTCATTAAGAACACCATCATTCAGATCCAAAACACACCTGAGAAGAGGTTTAGAGTTAGTAGTGGGTAGTTAGTGGACAATTGAGTGATACTGTATATAGTTAAACATCTAGAAAGCAATTCACATAAAGTGTTACTAGGAATTACAAATAAAATAAAGCATAATTGAAACCAAATCCAACAATGTAGTTTTAGTCTGCTAGAATGGTCAAGTCTTCCAGGACCTCCATCGTTGACTTACCACTCAGAGGACGTGTGTTCTGGATTTCACCTGGGAGCTCCATTTATACTGTTTCCTAGGACACCTCATGTGACCATAAAGAACATTTATATTGTGATTACCGGCATTGAGTTACTTATTCATCACTTTTAAATCCAAACAGAAACTAACCTGACAGATGAATAAAACAACTCTTTGTCAGAAATCCTTGTGTCAATATACTTAGTCATAGGACTTGTCAATAATATGGACACAACCTCCCTATATAATAGAACAACCTTGGGGGTTATGAACACAAAGACAGTTTGTACATTCCAGTAAAACCACAGCCAACCCCTTTAATCCAAACCTACCTTTAGCCAACAGCCATGTCTATAAAATGTATTTAATGTGTTACTATCAAGAAGTCCTTTGAAGTCATTTGAGTCCATTGCAAAACTGTGAACAAAATAAAAACATACATACAAAACTTTAACAGCTCAATTGTAAATCTGACCAATTTGTTTGATTGCGGTTTACCCTTTTCTTTGAATGTTTGATACTCCTTTAATGTATTTCTGTCTGCAAAATTAGTTATTTGTACAAAGTAAAGTTTCCTTTTGCACAAAGTAAACTGACCCTAACCTTCACAAGACAGTTGCCATGGATTCCAAGTGTGCAAGAATTCAGAGAGGCTTTATCTTTTGTGCAGTGAACCATAAAAAACAATCCTGTAGTGCATTTCCACTATCTAAATCAAACACACTAACCCTGGTGGTCAGATAACCTACATTCCCAAGTTGTCATGTCATGTTTGCGTCAAGTGTTGCTGGGGAATACATGGAATGCATCCCAAAAGGCACACTATTCCCAATTTAGTGCACTACTTTGACCAAGGCTCATAGGGTTCTATATAGAGAAAAGGGTGCCATTTGGGATGCAAGCCCAATGTCATTTCTTACTAATACTATGAATTGTCATACGTGTGAGATTTGCTTTACTCAAAGTGTTACTAGGGCATGCCTCTTGTTGTATAGCTCCTGAAGTCCTCACTGTGCTGTACACTCTCAAATAAAAATGTATCGAATTGAATTACAAACTCATTACAGTATTCTGAACAAAAATATGAAGGCAACATGCAACAATTTCATTTTTTTTTAACATGTTACAGTTCATATAAGGAAATCAGTCAATTGAAATAAATCCATTAGGCCCTAATCTATGGATTTCACATGACTGAGCACGGGTGCAGCCATGGGCAGGCGGGCATAGGCTCATCCACTTGGCAGCCAGGCCCATCCACTGGGAAACCAGGCCCAGCCAATCAGAATCATTTTTTCCCCACAAAGGGGCTTTATTAAAGTGTCATGTTATTGTCCCCAGCACAAGGTACACCTTTGTAATGATCATGCTGTTTGATCAGCTTCTTGATATGCCACACCTGTCAGGTGGATGGATTGTCTTGGCAAAGGAAAAATGCTCACTAACATACTTGTAAACAAATTTGTGCACAACATTTTAGAGAAATAAGCTTTTTATGCATATGGCAAATGTATAGGATTTTTTATTTCTGCTCATGAAACATGCGACCAACACTTTACATGTTGCATTTATATTTTTGTTCAGTGTAATTGAGGTGCAAATGCTTGTCACTGGGGTGGTACCCTGTAAGGTACACTATATATACAAAAGTACAGACCCGTAGCACTCACGTCCATAGCCATGAAGTGCTTTGAAAGGCTGGTAATGGCTCACATCAACACCATTATCCCAGAAACCCTAGACCCACTCCAATTTGCATACCGCCCAAACAGATCTACAGATGATGCAATCTCTATTGCACTCCACACTGCCCTTTCCGACCTGGACAAAAGGAACACTTATGTGAGAATGCTATTCATTGACTACACCTCAGTGTTCAACACCATAGTGCCCTCAAAGCTCATCACTAAGCTAAGGATCCTGGGACGAAACACCTCCCTCTGCAACTGGATCCTGGACTTCCTGACGGACCGCCCCCAGGTGGTGAGGGTAGGTAGCAACACATCTGCCACGCTGATCCTCAACACTGGAGCCCCCCAGGGGTGCGTGCTCAGTCCCCTCCTGTACTCCCTGTTCACCCACGACTGCATGGCCAGGCACGACTCCAACACCATCATTAAGTTTGCAGACGACACAACAGTGGTAGGCCTGATTACCGATAACGACGAGACAGCCTATAGGGAGGAGTTCAGAGACCTGGCCGGGTGGTGCCAGAATAACAACCTATCCCTCAACGTAACCAAGACTAAGGAGATGATTGTGGACTACAGGAAAAGGAGGACCGAGTACGCCCCCATTCTCATCGACGGGGCTGTAGTGGAGCAGGTTGAGAGCTTCAAGTTCCTTGGTGTCCACATCACCAACAAACTAGAATGGTCCAAACACACCAAGACAGTCGTGAAGAGGGCACGACAAAGCCTATTCCCCCTCAGGAAACTAAAAAGATTTTGCATGGGTTCTGAGATCCTCAAAAAGGTTCTACAACTGCAACATCGAGAGCATCCTGACTGGTTGCATCACTGCATGGTACGGCAAGTGCTCGGCCTCCGACCGCAAGGCACTACAGAGGGTAGTGCGTACGGCCCAGTACATCACTGGGGCTAAGCTGCTTACCATCCAGGACCTTTACACCAGGAGGTGTCAGAGGAAGGCCCTAAAAATTGTCAAAGACCCCAGCCACCCCAATCATAGACTGTTCTCTCTACTACCGCATGGCAAGCCGTACCGGAGTGCCATGTCCAGGACAAAAAGGCTTCTCAACAGTTTTTTTGTACCTTTAAAAGTTTAAAAGTGTACACATTTGCCATCTTAAGGTACCACCTCAATGACAAAGACATTTGTTCCTTTAAGTTGCAAAAAGCTCCAGTAAGACGTTCTAAACCTCTCTGCATTTACAATATGTAATGTAATATAATGTTGATTCAACAACAGGACGCTCTTGAAAAAGAGATTTTAAATCTCAATGAGCCCTTCCTGGTTAAATAAAGGTTAAATAAAATAAAATAAATGAATATTAGCAAGACCTCTTTGTTGTCACATACTCTTACATAATCCTTTACAAAGACTTTAGAACTGCCGTTGGACAATAATAGTGATCAACCTGAACATAACCATTGACCACCTAAACTGGTACAAAACTTCCATTAACGGGTGGCTGTCACGGTCGTCAAAAGGAGGAGACCAAGGCGCAGCGTGGTATGCGTACATTCTTCTTTATTATTCTTTATTTATTATCATCGCCGGAGGCCCCGCACCGGGGGCCCTCGCCGGAGACCTCGGGCCGGGGACTGTCGCCGGAAGTTCCGGACCGGGTACTGTCGCCGGAAGTTCCGGACCGGGTACTGTCGCCGGAAGCTCTGGACCGGGTACTGTCGCCGGAAACTCTGGACTGGGTACTGTCGCCGGAAGCTCTGGACTATGGAAGTGCACTGGAAGCCTGATGCGTGGTGCCGGAACTGGTGGTACCGGGCTGAGGACACACACCTCAGGGCGAGTGCGGGGAAGAGGCACAGGCCGTACTGGACTGTGGAAACGCACTGGAGAACTGATGCGTGGTGCCGGAACTGGTGGTACCGGGCTGAGGACACGCACCTCAGGGCGAGTGCGGGGAGGAGGCACAGGATACACTGGGCCGTGGAGACGCATTGGAGATCTGGAACGTAGAGCTGGCTCAATGCATCCTGACTGGATGCCCATTCTAACCCTGCAAATGCGAGGAGCTGGAATAGAGCTCACCGGGCTATGAACGGAACTGGAGACACCTTGCGCATTTCTGCATAACACGGTGCCTGACCAGTCACACGCTCCACACGGTAAGCACGAGGAGTTGGCTCATGTCTCCAACCTGACTCAGCCAATCTCCTCGTGTTCCCCCCCTAAAAAAAATATTGGGGCTGCCTCTCGTGCTTGCCTTGTTTGTATTTCTCCTCACAATATAGCTGTTCCGCTTTTGCTGCCTCTATTTCCACCTTTGGAAGGCGATACTCCCCAGCCTGCATCCAGGGTCCTGCTCCGTCCAAAATCTCCTCACAGGTCCATTCCTCCTGAACACGCTGCTTGGTCCTTTTATGGTGGGTTCTTCTGTCATGGCCGTCAAAAGGAGGAGACCAAGGCGCAGCGTGGTATGCGTACATTCTTCTTTATTATAAGAATGAACACTGAACAAAACTAACAAAGTAACAAAACGAACCGTGAAGCTATACAAAATGAGTGCTGACAGGCAACTACACATAGACAAGAACCCACAAATACCCAAGGGAAAATGGCTACCTAAATATGGTCCCCAATCAGAGACAACGATAAACAGCTGCCTCTGATTGGGAACCATATCAGGCCACCATAGACATATATATACCTAGACCTACAAAACCCCTAGATATACAAAAACCCTAGACAAGACAAACTAGCAAACCCACCCTAGTCACACCCTGACCTAACCAAAATAAGAAAGAAAACATAGATAACTAAGGTCAGGGCATGACAGTGGCACAAATACAACACGGTGGAAACCACGGCCATACAATATGCTAATGAGCCCCCTCAGCTACATTGCCCACACAAACATGAAAAAAAACGCAGTGATGATTGTACCTTATATTCACAATATTGTGTATAGAAATGTACCATTATACTAGATTATCTGCACATGTACCCTAAAAGGTACCGAACAGTACAGTATGTTTACCTCTGAAGATACTTTGTGTACTTTTGACCTTTTTGTACCCAAGGGAACAATACTGAACCCTAACCGTACCCATATTTTTGAGAGCGTACTAGTATAATAAGTGCATAAAATATTTGCCTTTATTTCTTTCCACTGGCGATTGGACCCTGAGCCGGAGGGGATGGGGGTGTGAACATCTCTTATGATGCTGTTATGGCAGGGCTCTCCAACCCTGTTCCTGGAGAGGTTTTCACTCACCTAATTATCTGATTGACAAGCTGAATCAGGTTAGTTTCAACTGGGGTTGGAGCGAATACCCTCTTGTAGGTTTCTCTCCAGCAACAGGGTTGGAGTTAAAACCTACAGGAGGTTAGCTCTCCAGGAACAGGGTTGGAGTTAAAACCTACAGGAGGTTAGCTCTCCAGGAACAGGGTTGGAGTTAAAACCTACAGGAGGTTAGCTCTCCAGGAACAGGGTTAGAGTTAAAACCTACAGGAGGTTAGCTCTCCAGGAACAGGGTTGGAGTTAAAACCTACAGGAGGTTAGCTCTCCAGGAACAGGGTTGGAGTTAAAACCTACAGGAGGTTAGCTCTCCAGGAACAGGGTTGGAGTTAAAACCTACAGGAGGTTAGCTCTCCAGGAACAGGGTTGGAGTTAAAACCTACAGGAGGTTAGCTCTCCAGGAACAGGGTTGGAGTTAAAACCTACAGGAGGTTAGCTCTCCAGGAACAGGGTTGGAGTTAAAACCTACAGGAGGTTAGCTCTCCAGGAACAGGGTTGGAGTTAAAACCTACAGGAGGTTAGCTCTCCAGGAACAGGGTTGGAGTTAAAACCTACAGGAGGTTAGCTCTCCAGCAACAGGGTTGGAGTTAAAACCTACAGGAGGTTAGCTCTCCAGGAACAGGGTTGGAGTTAAAACCTACAGGAGGTTAGCTCTCCAGGAACAGGCTTGGAGTTAAAACATACAGGAGGGTTTCTCTCCAGGAACAGGGTTGGAGAGCCTTGTGTTATGGAATAGTAGCCTATAACCCCTAACAAAGGAACCAACCAAACGTAGTTGGTCTTGTAGAGCCATCTGGTGGGGGATGTCGATACAGGATAATGAAGCAAGACTTGGCAATATGCCAGGACCTTCATCAGATTGATTATCACATCATCTGTGTTTTTTCAATGATAAGACCTCATGTAGCCCTTTTTATCACTGTAATACAACACATCACTTCAGATCTCTTTTTTTTGTGACTGACTGTGTTCAAAACCAGATTTCAAGCGCACCACACAGCTATGTTACGCTGAGCTGAAGCCTGCCAGCACACCACACAGCTATGTTACCCTGAGCTGAAGCCTGCCAGCGTACCACACAACTATGTTACCCTGAGCTGAAGCCTGCCAGCGCACCACACAACTATGTTACCCTGAGCTGAAGCCTGCCAGCGCACCACACAACTATGTTACCCTGAGCTGAAGCCTGCCAGCGTACCACACAACTATGTTACCCTGAGCTGAAGCCTGCCAGCATACCACACAACTATGTTACCCTGAGCTGAAGCCTGCCAGCGTACCACACAACTATGTTACCCTGAGCTGAAGCCTGCCAGCATACCACACAACTATGTTACCCTGAGCTGAAGCCTGCCAGCGCACCACACAACTATGTTACCCTGAGCTGAAGCCTGCCAGCGCACCACACAACTATGTTACCCTGAGCTGAAGCCTGCCAGCGTACCACACAACTATGTTACCCTGAGCTGAAGCCTGCCAGCGTACCACACAACTATGTTACCCTGAGCTGAAGCCTGCCAGCGTACCACACAACTATGTTACCCTGAGCTGAAGTCTTCAGGTCTCAGGCAAGGTTACACACCACGTCAGTGTAGTACAAACCACCTCTGTTACATCAGGCTACATGTCCTAGATTGAATATTGAGAGCATTTTGAACACTGCCCAATGTTTTACTGACTCAATTAAATCAAATAGTATTGTCAAACAGATGGACTCAGTTAGTTATCGATCTGCTATAAAGGCTATGTCAATTAGAAACTATTTGATAGGAAAGCTATCGAGTCACTGCCATTTATTTGGAGCGTTTTCAACCTTTTTCTGGTCTCTGTGTTTAAGTTGTATCAGTAGGTTCGTATTCTGTGGAAAAGTTCCATCTTTATTAACAGACATGCTGGAATGAGACATACTCCTGCACCCTGTAGTATTGTTGCTTAATGATGATTCCAAATTGGCCTGGTGGACAAACAACATCAAATCATTGTTGGCTGGCCTAGCTGTGAATTCCTCCACCTGAGCTTTGTGTTCTATACTGACTCAGACAGTTTCAGGACATTGTGATGTTAGAGTTGTCCACCGCTAGGATGAACAAGGCCAAGGTCTCCACACTGCTGACATGGACAGATGGAAGTTCTAAGACATCAGAACTCATTGCCCTAAGGTCCACTGAGGGCCACCGAGGTCTACTGAGGGCCACCGAGGTCTACTGAGGTCTACTGAGGTCCACTGAGGGCCACTGAGGTCTACTGAGGTCTACTGAGGTCCACTGAGGGCCACTGAGGGCCACTGAGGTCTACGGAGGTCTACTGAGGTCCACTGAAGGCCACTGAGGTCTACTGAGGGCCACTGAGGTCTACTGAGGTCTACTGAGGGCCACTGAGGGCCACTGAGGTCCAATGAGGTCCACTGAGGGCCACTGAGGGCCACTGAGGGCCACTGAGGTCCAATGAGGTCTACTGAGGGCCACTGAGGTCTACTGTCCTAATATCTTGTTTCTGACTTTTCTGTGATCACTGTTTCGGTTGTTTGGCATGTGTTACTATTTTATGTGTATTTATGCATTATTTATTGATCCATTCTTGCCCTTTTGATTTCCATATTTCTGTTTTAAAACTATGCTGTTTTCATTTAACCTATGCAATGATGTGCAAACTGGAACCTTTAGGGGAGGAGGTTGCTTGTCATTTCCGGTCACAACTTGCAGACTTGTTTACGTGCTGCTGTG
Source organism: Salvelinus alpinus (assembly GCF_045679555.1). NCBI lineage: Eukaryota > Metazoa > Chordata > Actinopteri > Salmoniformes > Salmonidae > Salvelinus > Salvelinus alpinus. The sequence continues at coordinate 21,167,880 of NC_092086.1, forward strand.
CATTTTGTTGCCAACCTCATTTTCCAACCTGACAACTTTACGGTTTTTACTTTTTAATTACCGTTTATATTTTTAGTTTTTCCCTCACTCAACTTTTTTTCATTCAACTTTTTCACTCCGGACGTTTTATCTGGACGTGGTTCGTCAGGACCTCCACCAGCCGAAGCTATGTAGTAACATTAACATGATGCCTTCTAATTGCAGTCGCTGTACTCATAATATACAGGAGAACGATCGCCTTACGGCGAGGATAGCTGTGCTGCAAGCCCAGCTTGAGACGCAATTGTTGGGCAAGGGTAATTTCAGTGTAGGAAAGGATGAAACAGCGTCTGTGCCACCAGTAAGTACAGATAGTAACGTTAGTATAAATCCCCTCGCACGGTCCCCGCAGCCGGACAACTTTCTCATGGCTTCTGGAGGGAAATGCTGTTGGAATGCTCAACCGGTGTCGCTCATTCAGCCGACAAACTTTCAACCGGTTCTCCCCATTAAGCAGCGAGTCGGAGTCAGAGGCCGAGCTAATGGCTCCCACCATTAGCTCTGACAAATTGAAAACCCTAGTCATTGGCGACTCCATTACCCGCAGTATTAGACTTAAAACGAATCATCCAGTGACCATACACTGCTTACCAGGAGGCAGGGCTACCGACGTTAAGGCTAATCTGAAGATGGTGCTGGCTAAAGCTAAAACTGGCGAGTGTAGAGAGTATAGAGATATTGTTATCCACGTCGGCACCAACGATGTTAGGATGAAACAGTCAGAGGTCACCAAGCGCAACATAGCTTCAGCGTGTAAATCAGCTAGAAAGATGTGTCGGCATCGAGTAATTGTCTCTGGCCCCCTCCCAGTTAGGGGGAGAGATGAGCTCTACAGCAGAGTCTCACAACTCAATCACTGGTTGAAAACTGTTTTCTGCCCATCCCAAAAGATAGAATTTGTAGATAATTGGCCCTCTTTCTGGGACTCACCCACAAACAGGACCAAGCCTGGCCTGTTGAGTGACGGACTCCATCCTAGCTGGAGGGGTGCTCTCATCTTATCTACCAACATAGATAGGGCTCTAACTCCCCTAGCTCCACAATGAAATAGCCTGCTGCCTGGCCTGCACCCTGTTAGCCAGCCTGCCAGCTTAGTGGAGTCTGTCAGTCAGTGTAGTCAGCTCAGCTATCCCCATTGAGATTGTGTCTGTGCCTCGACCTAGGTTGGGCAAAACTAAACATGGTGGTGTTCGCTTTAGCAATCTCACTAGATTAAAGACCTTCTCCATTCCTGCCATTATTGAAAGAGATCGTGATACCTCACATCTCAAAATAGGGCTACTTAATGTTAGATCCCTCACTTCAAAGGCAGTTATAGTCACTGAACTAATCACTGATCATAATCTTGATGTGATTGGCCTGAATGAAACATGGCTTAAGCCTGATGAATTTACTGTGTTAAATGAGGCCTCACCTCCTGGTTACACTAGTGGAGCAACGAACCACCCTTGCTGTCTCTGCCTGGCCGGTTCCCCTCTCTCCACTGGGATTCTCTGCCTCTAACCCTATTACAGGGGCTGAGTCACTGGCTTACTGGTGCTCTTCCATGCCGTCCCTAGGAGGGGTGCGTCACTTGAGTGGGTTGAGTCGCTGACGTGGTCTTCCTGTCTGGGTTGGCGCCCCCCCTTGGGTTGTGCCGTGGTGGAGATCTTTGTGGGCTATACTCGGCCTTGTCTCAGGATGATAAGTTGGTGTGGGGGCTGTGCTTTGGCAAAGTGGGTGGGGTTATATCCTGCCTGTTTGGCCCTGTCTAGGGGTATTATCGGATGGGGCCACATTACTCTGTTTGACTGTTTGATCTTCTCTCTCTTATTACTAAGAGAAAATAAAAGATTATGCAGATATTTTTAAAGTGCACCAAATGTTTAATTTGCTTGTCCTCTAAAAGAACACCATAGTATTTTAGATCACTGAAAGCACAGCCTGTATTTTAGATCACGGAGGAATGTGCAGGCCGTGCTTTCAGTTAAGTACAGTATTGAGTGTTTAGATTGGTGTGACGTTTTGGAAGTCTCCAAGGGAGCCAATCAACTGGTTGATACCCTGTGGACCAAACACCCAGCGTGAGGTCACTCAGGACACATTTCTGGTGTTGGCACTGCCATTTACCACTCGTTAAACTAAGGTGTTTAACACGGCTGCGGTCGGGCCAGGCAAGGCCCCCCGTGGTCTCATTGATCCTACCATTCAGTCCTCCCCAGGGGTGCTTTTAGAGATTTGGCAGGGTGTCAATCGGATTCTGAACCCTGTGACCACTGTCCTGTCAGTACGTTCTTCTTAGAACTGGTCTTGGTGAAGAAATTACCTTGGTAAGGCTCTGAAAGTCACCCAGAGTTCTAATTCTAAGATAATGATTTGTTGCATTTCGGCTCACAGTGAACCTATACTGAACAGTTTTACAGTTCAGGATTGATCTACTCACCGCCAGAGGATTAGAAGACGAACAACAGACAAAGAACAGAGTAGATATTGGTCATCCTTGGCGCATGCCCCTTAAAAGTGGAAATCACTGTGAACTTAGTTTGTAAGCACTGATGCCTTGGGTGCACATGTGGCCGGTGGCACCTTAATTGGGTAGGACAGCTCATAGTAATAGCTGGAACGGAATAACGGAATAGTATCAAACACATTGTTTCCACGGTTTCCATGTGTTTGATATCATTCCATTCACGCCATTCCAGCCATTATTATTAGCCGTCCTCCCCTCAGTAGCCTCCTGTGCTTGGGTGACAAGTCCAAAAGATGATTCAAGGAAATTAACTTCTGAGCAGCCACATTTACAGATACTTTTTTTTATTTAACTAGGCAAGTCAGTTAAGAACAAATTCTTATTTTCAATGACAGCCTGGGAACAGTGGGTTAACTGCCTTGTTCAGGGGCAGAATGACAGATTTATACCTTGTCGGCTCAGGGATTGGATCTTGCAACCTTTCGGTTACTAGTCCAACACTCTAACCACTAGGCTACCTGCCGCCCCAGAATAAATAGTCCCATTCTCTCCTGTCAAACACATCTGAATCTAAGGATGCTCAGGAACGTCCCAATATGCAGGGGAGTGTTGGACATTGGTTAATAAACCCTGTCTAATCCAATATTATGTATATCAAAGCAGATGTCTTTCACAACAGAGAAGCAAGACATTTTGCTGGTATTTGAATGTTTTGATTCAAAAGCAAAATTGGTCTAAAAGAGTAACAGTTAGACACGTCTTTGCAATGCTTTAACAAAAGTTTGAACTTCTTTCAGACTTTGACAGACTGGTCGAGAGAGTGCTTAAACATTTCCAGAAGAAAAGATGCCAGTTTGGCAGAAAATGTATTGGATACCCTCAGGCGATTCAGAATTATTAAGGAGAGAGGAGAGACAACACGTTTAGATCAGGTAGTGAAATATTCCTTTTGAATCTCACTGTGCCTGAAAAAGCAGCCTGAATTAAACGTATTGGATGGGATCGGTCAGTGTCTGTAATTGACTGGACGTAGAGTGATGGCTTTGCATCATGTATCATCATCTCAAATACAGCCTCTCTATGTTTCTTCATTGTCATTCCATGGCAACAATAGTTGGCTACAGCCTGTCAGGTAAGAGGGTCAGGCCCCATTTTAGGTTTTTAAATCACATTTAATAAACCCACCTTTTTAGCATGCCTTTTAGTCAGTAATTGTTTTAAACATCCTCAGTGTTGTGTTATTTTATTAATCCTTCATACTACCTGTTAGCTTTAACTTTATTAATTTGATTGTTTTAATGTAAAGTGTGTTGCGATTTTGAATGCACTTTAAATAAAGTTTGATTTACTTTCATTCACAACACATTTACATAAGACCAGGGCAAGCTATCACTTCTCAAGGGGATGCAGTGTCTCCTGTCCCCTGTCCTCCAGTAGTCATCCCAATTCCTTCCTTCCTGTCTCAGACCTCATTAGAGAGTACCTCAGCCCAGCTCTCCTCAGAGAACATGTCATGCTATTCATAGCACACAGGCTAGGTATGGATCTCCTAGGACATCTGTAGGTAACTACAGAACTGCATTCTTACTAGCAACCCAATTCCGTCTGAAACAAGGTTTTATGCTATCTTTGGTGGACTACGTAGGATACCATAATGAACAAACCCCATATTCTTTCTACAGATGTATTTATCTGTATTATGTGGTGGTTATTCAACAGAGATGATTTGACTCGACTGAAGGTAATCTCATTTAACACAGAACTAAAATCTTGCTTAATTTGTTCAGATGCTCGATAGACGTTTGTTAATGAGAGTTTAGACTGAAGACTAATTAGTGCAGATAAGGGTTTTTTGGCATGAATCTTGCTCTGGGGGCAGTTCTGCAGAGTGGTCACAAGCTGGCACAGCCACAAAGTCATCACATCTGATTTTTAACATAACCTTAACCCTGACCACACTGCTGACCATAATGCCTGACCTTAAATGAAGTCCAAAAAGCACATTTTTGTTTTCAATAATGTTTACAATATAGCCAATTCTGTCTTTGCAGCTGGTCCATCTAGCTGTAATCGCTCAGTTCTGCCTCAAGTACAAGACTCATCCCAATAAACATCAACCTGCTTAATTAGTCTGAGAGGCTCCTTCATTTGCTTTCATCTCAGTCAGCGGTCCAACACACTTTGAGAACATCTCTTCATCTTTCCCTGAAGAAGAGATCATCAAAACCATTCGGTATTGACTCCCCATTACCCCAGAGACAAGAAATCGATATCCAAACTGCACGGCAGAGAAAGGGTCAATTGAACACCTTGTTCATTGGTCAATTACTTCAACATTCATTTGTCCTTTTTAGGTCATCACCACATTCTCATTTGCCAATGTCACGGGCGGCTTCTCTCTGCCGGGACCACAATGCACCAGGCAGTAACCTTCACGCTCGTCAATAAGGCTGAGTAAGAGTTTTTAGGAGGCCATGTAGCTTGATACCACTCACCAGAGTGGATAGTATGCGCAGTATTGATTTCATGGTTCCCCGTAAGAGCAATTAGCATGTTCCCTGCCTGCAGCAGCAACCTGTGAACTCTTTGACCAGCTGTTTCTTTTGTCGCTGAGGATCACGCACATTCGTTTTGCGCTCGGCAACAGAACACAGAACACAGTGGAACAGAACACAGAACACAGTGGAACAGAACACAGAACACAGTGACACAGAACACAGAACACACAGACACACAATCACTCTGCATGCACAGACTCAGTTACCGCTTGTTATTGTGGTTTGTCTCTTCACCACATTTCAATCCTTTTCAACACAATTTTTTATTTATTTTATTTCACCTTTATTTAACCAGGTAGGCTAGTTGAGAACAAGTTCTCATTTACAACTGCGACCTGGCCAAGATAAAGCATAGCAGCGTGAACAGAAAACAACACAGAGTTACACATGGAGTAAACAATAAACAAGTCAATAACACAGTAGGGGGAAAAAATGAGTCTATATACATTGTGTGCAAAAGGCATGAGGAGGTAGGCAATAAATAGGCCATAGGAGCGAATAATTACAATTTAGCAGATTAACACTGGGGTGATAAATCATCAGATGATCATGTGCAAGTAGAGATACTGGTGTGCAAAAGAGCAGAAAAGTAAATAAATAAAATCAGTAAGGGGATGAGGTAGGTAAATTGGGTGGGCTGTTTTTACAGATGGACTATGTACAGCTGCAGCGATCGGTTAGCTGCTCAGATAGCAGATGTTTAAAGTTGGTGAGGGAAATAAAAGCCTCTAACTTCAGCGATTTTTGCAATTCGATACAATAAGTAAACATTAAAGGGATAGTTCACCCAAATGACTACATTACATATTGGTTTCCTTACCCTGTAAGCAGTCTATGGACAAGGTATGATGGCAGCATCCATTTACATTTTTTATAATATTTTAATAATTTGGTGTTTTTATCAATGTCAATCAATAAGATATAGCAATCACATGATTACCGCAGCAACAAAACATGAGCAAAACCAGGGGGGGGGGGGGGGGGGGGTTGATACAGCAGTTCAAGATACAAGAATTGAGAGATAATACTACATGAGGGGTACCTAACCAAGGTCTTTGATGGTGGAAGTGGCTTTTGACCAACCCACTAGAATCTTTGTAGCGGTGCCATGCTTTGGTTTTATTTACTTGGCCACTGTTTCCAAATGCTAACTTTGTTTTTCATTTGTGGCACAAATCCAATGCAAGTCAATAGTACTGAAATGTGTCACACTTCATGTCCAAACCATCTATTGAGCTACACAATCAATGTTAGATATTTTAGAATGATTTGGACATGAAGCATTGTCCATACTGAATTCATATCAAGCCATTTGTCATAAAAGCAAGGCATGAGCAAGAAGACAGGTGTGTACATCAGTGGAGGCTGCTGAGGGGAGGACGGCTCATAAAAATGGTTGGAATGGAGCGTTTGGAATGGCATCAATCACATGGAAACCATGCGTTTAATGTATTTGATACCATTCCACTGATTCCGCTCCTGCCATTACCACGAGCCCGTCCTCCTCAATTAAGGTGCTACCAACCTCCTGTGGTGTACATCCATGTGAATGTATTTTATTTTCGAAGAGTACAAACAGATGAGTGAAGTAGACGAAGTCCCAGATGTTGCTAGCCAGATATGTTCACTAACCCAATCAGAGAGCAGTGCACTGAAATTGTCACATTAAAATTTGGAGAGTCACCATCGCTCTAATGCAAGGCTCTCCAACTCTGTTCCTGGAGAGCTAGCATCATGTAGGTTTTCAATCCAACCCCAGTTTTAACTAACCTGATTCAGCTTATCAACCAGCTAATTATTAGAATCAGGTGCGCTAGATTAGGTTTGGAGCGAAAACCTGCAGGACGTTAGCTCTCCAGGAACAGTGTTGGAGTTAAAACCTACAGGACGGTAACTCTCCAGGAACAGGGTTGGAGTTAAAACCTACAGGACGGTAACTCTCCAGGAACAGGGTTGGAGTTAAAACCTACAGGACGGTAGCTCTCCAGGAACAGAGTTGGAGTTAAAACCTACAGGACGGTAGCTCTCCAGGAACAGGGTTGGAGTTAAAACCTACAGGAGGGTAGCTCTCCAGGAACAGGGTTGGAGTTAAAACCTACAGGAGGGTAGCTCTCCAGGAACAGGGTTGGAGTTAAAACCTACAGAAGGGTAACTCTTCAGGAACAGGGTTGGAGTTGAAACCTACAGGACGGTAGCTCTCCAGGAAAAGGGTTGGAGTTAAAACCTACAGGAGGTTAGCTCTCCAGGAACAGGGTTGGAGTTAAAACCTACAGGAGGGTAGCTCTCCAGGAACAGGGTTGGAGTTAAAACCTACAGGAGGGTAGCTCTCCAGGAACAGGGTTGGAGTTAAAACCTACAGAAGGGTAGCTCTCCAGGAACAGGGTTGGAGTTGAAACCTACAGGACGGTAGCTCTCCAGGAAAAGGGTTGGAGTTAAAACCTACAGGAGGGTAGCTCTCCAGGAACAGGGTTGGAGTTAAAACCTACAGGACTGTAGCTCTCCAGGAACAGGTTTGGAGTTAAAACCTACAGGACGGTTGCTCCAGAAACAGGGTTGGAGAGCCCTGCTCTAATGGGTATGCACTAATCTTTCAATTACTGAGATTATCAGGCCGTTACTGAGAACTGTTGTCAATTTCCAGCAGACATGCTGTTATAGGATTTTGTATTCAAATTGATTGTTGTTGATATGGCGTTATAGATATCACCTCACTCATTAACTCTGTGGTTAATTACTTAATTGTGCCATTGTCACACATTTCACATATTGGTCTCATTACTTCTAATTAACATAAATAAAACCCTCACATACAATACCCTAATTATATTATAACAGTGTACTTTATCATAAAATAGTTGATTCATATTGACTCCATAATATAGTGTTTAATAACCCTTTCTCATCCGCCTACACTCAAAAAATGAAGAGAGAGTCCCTATTGGGCCACAGATCAATGCCATGTTAACATGGAAAAGGGAGAAATTCAAAATCAAAGCCGTCGTCATGGCAACGGCCCCTGCCAGATTCCACCAATCAATGGAGTCCGCAAGGCGATGTGAGAGGCGCCAGGCGGGGAAAAAGGCCAGGCGTCCTACATAAAGAGTCCGGGACGGGGAGTCAGGGCGCCACAACGGGGCAACCCACCTCTTGCACACACTCATTCACACACACACACACACACAAAGACATTAAGCACCAAGAGGAAGACGGAAAGAGTGAAACGAAGAAAAAGAAGGAACAGAGAAGAGAGAGAGAGAGAGAGGGGATATATATGACTAGATATGGCACACACCTATGAAGGAGGAATCCCTGCCCGGGTCTATCTGGGAACCCTGCTCGTGGCTCTTTGCTTCCACCCCATCTCCGTTGGAGGAGGTAAGGTGACTGTGTGACAGACTGCTCTGCATAGTGATCAACTGTTTAGCTTGTCTATTTTAGTCACTCTGCCACTTTCCTCTCTCACTACAGTGCATCAACAACATCAGTTATATTTCCTATTCTATTTACACTTCTTATCCTAAAGAAGGGTAGGAAAGAGATACAACTCTGTTTTAGAGGAATATCGCCCCACTCAGTGTGTTGGGGAAACGGTGGTGGAACACGTTGCATGTGGGTTGCTCTCTTTAAGCCCTGAGGCACTAGGTTGAGTATTGGAATAGCAGCACTGTCCCACCAGTTCCATTTCCCACATCCTATCTCTGTCTGTCTGTGGTGTTTTGCAGGGAGAGCCTGAGATGTTTGTTTTTGTGTGGCCTTTGTGAGTCAGAATCGATGAGGATGCTATTTTAGAGACTGAAGAAAATGCTCTTTCCTATATTGAAGGACTTGACCGGGGAAGCATCAATTGAATTACACTTTATTTCAGGCTATAACGCCTTCATCTTGCATGGCAGTTTTTCCCTCATGCGTTTGTGTGCTCGTTTTGTGTGCTCACACACACGCATATCTATGTTTAATTTAGGGGATTCAACCCCCCAGCTTCTAAAAATCACTGTGCTTGACTAGAGGAGAAAATTCTTAATCTTTTATTAATAGCATCATCCTCAGCTGTATCAATTTCCCTGAAGTTCTCACTTCAAACTATTGCAACGAATTCACCACAGCATTTTAAAGGAAACAAATGGAATGCTTGAATGCAGCACATTTAAACTAGGAAGTAATTAGCCGGAACAAATCAATCTGTCACAATTAAATGGCATGTCAACCGATCACAATTAATATGCTTGCAAAAGACAAATTGAACTTCTGAAGTCCAATTTTGTTTGAGCTGGGTGAATGACACAAATGACACAAATGCAATATGCAAATGTCAAAGTTATTTGTCAATAACCCACAAGCATCAGCTGCCGTCATGGAGATGTAGGCTATAGGCTAGTTGTGTCTAATGAACTGAACAAAGGTTGCTTTGAAGTGGAGGTGCATGATTAGCCGACAGTGGTGACAGGGAGGCGGGGGGGCAGGAGTCTTTCTCCCTCTGTGTCTCATTAAACCTACAGTAGCAGGAGGAAGCAGCTGGTGTCAATGGAGGCAGAGGAAGGAGGGCGTTAAAGAGAGTGAGCGTGCAGCTTGTCGTGCTGAGACTTTCTTTCATGTGACTCTACAGTGTGCATGTGCCACTTGTGCTCATCCTCAAGAAGACCCTGTAGTGAAGAAGGAGACATTATGTGCTCAACCTCACAGGGACCCTGTAGTGAAGAAGGAGACATCTTGTGCTCAACCTCACAGGGACCCTGTAGTGAAGAAGGAGACATCTTGTGCTCAACCTCACAGGGACCCTGTAGTGAAGAAGGAGACATCTTATGTTCAACCTCACAGGGACCCTGTAGTGTTAGTAATACATCTAATTAATAATAATTTTACCAGCAGTGTAGGTGTGTGCAGTAGTTAGCCATTTAACAGTCTTATGGCCAGGAGATTTAAACTGTTTAGGAGTCTGTTCGTCTGAACCTTGATGCACCAGTACCACCTGCCAGATGGGAACATGGAGAACAGTCCATTTGGCAATTTTTCAGGCCTTTCTCAGACACCGCCTGGCATTTACGTCCTGAACGGCTGGGTGCTCACCCCCAGTGATGCACTGGGCCGTCCGTACCACCCTCTGTAGGGCCTTCCGGTTGAGGGGGTTGCAGTTGTCATACCAAACGATAATACAACTAGTCAGGATGCTCTCGATGATGCAGCTGTAAAAGTTCCTAAGGATCTGAGGCGCCATGCCAAATCGTATCAGCCTCCTGAGGGAGAAGAGGCACGACTGTGCTGGTGTGAGAGGATCATGTTAAGTCCTCAGTGATGTAGACACCGAGCAATTTAATACAGTCTATTCATGTAATAATCTGCAAATATGGATTTAAAAACTTTAAAAAGTAGTTTAGTCAGGGGATAAAAAATGTTTTCGACATGTCTGGTGCTTATACAGTACAGCCTAGGCATAATTGTACTTAAAGACAAGTAGCCTATTGGTTTCACAGCCTACACTATTACCATCCATTATCATCCATTATTATCTGTCTATTAACAATGTGTTTTACGCTCCAAGATGCTGACCCTAAACCCAAACCACGGGTAGGATTTCCCCATTAGCGACTGGGTCAGTCACTTCTGAACTGCAGACGAACTCGGCAACTCTTCAAGTTTATGGCTATCTCATCACTGCACTGTTAATTAAGCTTTGAAGGAGAGAGTGAAGAGTGTTAAGGCTGGTAGACAGCTTGTCATAATTAATGATTGATTAGCGGTTGTAATTCATTGTGAGAGCCATGGTGGGTTTATAGGGACAGCAGGGCTTTTACATTTTAGAACGATGTGTTGAGTTGCTCGGTAGTGGTGTATGTTTTAGAAGGAGGTGTTGATTGGCTGGATAGGGGTGTTTATGTTTTAGGAAGATGTGTTGATTAGACAGTTGGATGGGACTTGATGGATGTGCCAGTGTTGTCGGGTAGGACAGGACGCCAATCAGAGACACTCAGGTGTCGATACATTGATCAAGGCAGGTCTCACATGGACTGAGTATCTGTTGGCTGAGTCGGTGTTGATTGGCAGAAGGCTCAACTGTCAACTCAACATTCAGTGTCAAAGTGAGTGATGACTGGAGAAGAAGGGCTCTATCTCAATTTGTCTTTCCGCAATTCCTCACCTCCTTCACAGCCGTATTGGAGGAGAAGGTCCAAGGGGAGGATGCCATATAGAATAGAGAGAACGGTGAATAGAATGAGGTTGTGAGGAATCGAGGACAGATGAATTGAGAAAGAGGTGTTTTCACTTGCAGTTGACCTGGTGTTGAACGGGATCCCTTCATCTTCTCTTCCTGCAGCCGCGCTGAAGCAGGAGGTGGCACTGGAGAATGGCGCCACAACGCTGAACCACTCCATGGCAATGGTGCAGCGCATGGAGAGTCTGCTGGCCCAAGGCAACGGCAGCGATGTGGCCCTCCGCGTGCAGACGGTAAACACGGATGAGGTGAAGGTGATCCAGGCGCACACGCTGGTGCTCTCGCTGCAGAGCGAAGTGTTTGAGGAGCTGCTGCTCAGCCACAACACCAGCACCTTGGTCCTGAGGGAGCCTGCCGACTGTGCTGCTGTCTTTGACAAGTTCATCAGGTGAGGGGACCTGGGGGGGGGGGGGGGGGGGGGGGAGAATGAGTGTACACCTCAAGAGGATGGGGGAGGAACAAAAATGGGCTAGTGGTGTTTCATGTTTTTGAATTTAAAAAAGTGACCTCCTTTCAAGTTCAGTAATGACTGCCAATGTTTCTGCAGACCGATCTAGCCTTGTTTTATCTCTGCAGGTACCTCTACTGCGGTGACATCTCCGTGCGCCTGGACCAGGCAATCCCTCTGCACAAGCTGGCCAGCAAGTACCGTGTGTGGAGCCTCCAGCAGGGCCTGAGCCAGTACATGACGGGGCACCTGTCCAGCGACTCCCCGACCGGCCACGTGGTTGGCTGGTACCAGTACGCCATGCAGATCGGCGACGCCAACCTGAGGGACAGCTGCCTCCAGTACCTCTCCTGGAACCTGTCGTCGGTGTTGCAGAGCGGCGAGTGGGGCTCCATCAGCGACGACCTGCTGCTGTCCCTGATGCAGCGCTCCGACCTCATCCTGCAGAGCGAGCTGGAGCTCTACGAGGCCCTGGAAGCCTGGATTGGCCAGAACCAGCCGGCCGGCCTAACGGTGGAGAATGCCCTGAGGCAGGTGCGCTATGGCATGATCCCCCCGCAGCACCTGTTCCGTCTGCAGAAGCAGTCACCAGTCATGCTGAAATACTACGAGTCCATCCGTGACCTGCTCTTCCTGGCCTTCCAGTTCCACTCGGCCTCGCCCGTCCAGCTGGCCAAATACTTTGACGTCAACTGCAGCATATTCACGCCACGCAACTACCTGTCACCGTCCTGGGGCTCTCCGTGGGTCATCAACAACCCCACGCGCGACGACCGCAGCTTCAGCTTCCAGACCCAGCTGGGCCCCAGCGGCAGCGACGCCAGCAAGCGGGTGACCTGGAACGCCCTGTTCTCCCCGCGCTGGCTCCCGCTCAGCGTGCGCTCTGCCTATACAAACGAGATGCAGGCCACACGCACTGACGGCGGTCGTCCTCGCATCATCGTCACCCCAGCCACTTCCAGCCCCGACTTCGCCGGTGTGAGCTTCCAGAAGACGGTGATTGTGACGGCGAGGCAGGGGGGTAAAATGGTGGTTCGTCACGTCTACAACTTCCACCAGAGCACTGAGGAGGCCGGGGATTTCCTGGTGGAAGCCGACCTTCACCGCCGGGCGTCTGAATACCTCATCGACAGCTCCCTCTACCTGCACGTCGTGGTAAAGCCCCTTTACCACAGCCTCATCGTTGCCAGGAAATAGGCCAAGAGGTTGTTGTTGCCTTAGTAACCAACGGTTCCCATTAGATGGTCAAGTTACAGAGTAAAAATTGGCTATATCATAAAAAATTATGAAAACAAAACATGTGCTTTTTGGTCTTAATTTAAGGTACATAAGGTTTGCAGTGTGGTTGAGTTTATATTTCAAGAACAGAAATTGTAGAAATAGGCTGGGTTTATGACTTTGGAACTTGCCCAGACAGTGATGACCGTAACCAACCGCCCTCCCTGCTGAGTCCCACCCCCCCTAGCCTGCAGACAAAGTCACACATGCACACACTCATATCACAACTCCTGTTTATTGGCCTGGTACTGGGCACTTCTGTTCTACATAAGGTCATGGTACTTTTTGCAGTAGTGGTTAAGTTTGTCTCCAAACTGTTTTAGCTCTGAAAAGAGGTGTCTGGAGCCAGGTTTAACTGTACTGCATCTATTAAAGAAGTCAATGAAAGAGTTTCAGATAATAACAGTTCCTCCACATTGTTTTCCCCCCAAATCTTACACACATGGTAGGGGCAAACACGACTGCACTGTATCTGTTTGAGATATGATTATGTCAATAGTTGGATATTTCCTTGATTGCCCCTGATTAGAGGAAAGGCACATTCTTTATGACATATTTAACTGTATGATGTTATCTGCATAGCTATAGGATACTACTAGTAAATCAAAGTGTCAGTTATTGGTATTGTTTCCATTAGCTGAACTCTCACTTTGTTGGTGCTAACCAAACCTCACAGGATCAAGTGAAGCTTATTTCGTCGCTTTGCACACTGCCAACACCATAAGTACAGGCCATTTTAAAAGCATGCATTCATACCATTAGACACAATCACACACATAAGTTTACGGGCCTATATGTTATAGCCATGCTGATACTCAGTGACGACAATTCCTATACCAGAGTTTCTCTAGAAGCCATTTTGCTGTTGCCCTACTCTTTTGCAATTGAGGAGCATTTCTATTGAATCTTTAAGCCAACCTGCAGTATTAGTGCTATTAGAAGGATTGTGTTGTTGTGAGTAGTGCTTATATAATGAATTATGCACGGGCCTATGGACGACATTGTTGGTCTAAATTATACTTCCGGGTCTTTAGAATGTTACTAGTTCATGTAGCTACCATATCTCTCTATGTCCTCTTCCTATAACCTGAATAAAATGATATTTTACCCAGTCTGTAATTGGTCTGTTTACTTGATTCACCCTAATATGCAGAACACAATGTGATACAGAGGACAATTGTGACTTAAGCCTAATTTATATTGTACATATGCAACAAAGTAATGCAAACACAAAATGGCAACCCTGCAAACTGGCATTACATTTATAATCGTGGGGCTGCAGACGTGTGTGTGTTTTTGCTACTCAACAATACAGCATTGACATTTTTCATAGCTATTTGTAGCTCTTGTATTTCACAGTACTGTAGGTATGGTATAAATTAAGCTTTAATCAAAAACAAACAAGGTAGACCTATCAAAATGAATTTCACATGCCTTGTATGGGGATATTTTTCTGAAATCAAAATGCTTTGAAGCCATTGAAAACCACAAATTATACAATGACATTCTTAGAATATATATATATATTTTTCAATCATGATTGTTGTGACCATGGACTGGTCTTGGACATGTCCACGCTTGTTGGTAATGACAGCAGAGACTACATCTCCCACAACTATGTACAACACAGGGAGGAAAAACGTCATAACGCATTTGACGCTCGAGCTTTCAGATGTATAGCCCGGTGCCCCGGGTGAACAGAGTTTACTCATTTTAGACCATTCCATTGGTCATGAAAAAATCTCCACACACCCGGGGCACCGGGCTATGCAAAACTAATCCGACCACTTCTTTCGCTATCTAAAAAGTGTAACGTTTGGTAATGTAACGTTATTGAGTTAAATTCACCGGCATTCATATATGCTTTCGGTTTATAACTTTTTTTAAAACAAGAAGCCCTGCGACACGAAGACAAACTAACGCAACATGCATGAAGATTGAAACAGACTTGCATCGTAGTTGCAGGACAAGCCGCAGCTTCTGAGCGGGGTAGATGCAGGGAGGGAGGGAGTAAAACAGTCTTTGTGCTTCCCCTCCCCCTCATCAAAGCAAAGGGGGAAATGTCTCTTTCTGGAGGAGGTAAGAATTCTAACAGTAATGTTAATCTCGTGCAACAAGACTGCATTTCGGACAAAAATGCATTGCTGGAAGTCAGGGTTATTTACGGCGTCATTGCATTATTGACGTTTTTTAAATATCAGTTCGTTTCCGGCTTAACTAACGTTAGGGTCTGCCCTTGTACAAAGTTGCTAGCTAACTTCAGCTAGCTACAGTACAAGTTGTACTGTGGTGCCTGATAGCATTTCTCTGTAACCTGGCTAGAAACCATAACATTTATGCGGATTCCCCGTGGTTGGTTGTTTCCTGTCATTTCCTGGAAATTTAAACAATTGTTTGTGAACACGCGATAACGTTGCTAACGTTAGTTAGGCTACTTGGGGCTGCAAGTTGCAACTGTTGCTTGCTAGTTAGCTACCTAGCGAGCTAACGTTACCTATAGCATTGTCTATTCGACCAAACGAAAAGTGCGTAGCTAGCCACACCGGTATCGATGTAACGTTAGCTATATCGCGTGCGTTATTTTATTTGGAGCACGCATGCCATGCCTCGCGACTTGTCGTTTGATGGGAAAACATGAGTCATGTATTTTTCCCGACAGCGTTACTTGGTCTAATATTACCGTGTGAGTGTTCACGTCGTCTCTCACGCATTCTTGCAATAGTTGTTCACTTATATTTGTCTCGCATATTTTCTACAAATGCCTGATCTATTATACAGTTGGTCTCCCTCTGACACTAAGTGATGTGTAGTTAGCTAGCAACAAGCAATGTTGAATAAAAAACACCTGGTGGAAAATAAATCAAGGCCCTCCAACGTCACACATGGGGACATTATGTTGTTGATGATGTAATATTATGCTACACCATCGTTTCCCGAACTCTATCCTGGGGATCCCAAGGGGTGCACATTTTGGTTTTTGCCCTAACACTAACGTTACACAGCTGATTCAAAATATCAACTGATTATCAAGCATCCATTGTTTGAGTCAGCTGTGTAGTGTTAGGGCAAACACCAAAACGTGCACCCCTTGAAGAACCCAGCAACAATTTGGGAAGTGTTGATCTAAACAATCCTACTGGCATTACCAGCAGGATTGTGAGAGGCCTGCTCACTGACTATTATCACAGGCAGCCCCTCTATAGCCTAGCTACCTGAATGCATGTGTTGACTTCCAGTGACTTCTGCAACCTGGGGTTGTACAGCTGCTACACTGTTGCGCTATGCTGACGTTATTCGTGCTCACCTTTCTTTCGGGAGCAGCAACGGCCTGTTTGCTTATAGTAAAAGTGTAGGATGAGCCCTGGGTTTTCCATTGTGTATGGACTTTTCTTGACCCCTGTAGCCATTTTCACTTTGTTTAAGGTATTGGGTGGAGTAGGCTTAAGGGCTTTGCAATGCTTGTTTGTTCATTTCAAGTTGCTGTTGCTTAAGGAGGTTATACAACAAATAATGCACTCTTCTACAATGGTGTTTGCCCTGCCCACACAAGAAATGTCAGCTGCAATGTGAGACATTTTCAAGCACCCCGTTTTTTTGGTTTTACATTGACCTTTTAATAATTTAGCAGATGCTCTTATCCAGACTGATTTAGAGACAGTGCTAGGCTTTAGCACAGTGGGTTAACACGGTCTGACCGGTGTGCCAGTCCCATCCTGGACACAGATTAAGCCTAGTTATGGATTAAAAATAAATCTCAATGGTTTATCTCCATTGAAAGTGCGTTGTAGTCCAAAACTAAGTTTAGAGGTAAATGTATTTGTATTTTATTCGTATCCCCATTAGCTGTTGCTAAGGCAGCAGCTACTCTTCCTGAGGTCCACAAAAAACATGACATAATCCCAGAACGTCAATAGACAAGAACAGCTCAACGACTGAACTACACATCTTAAATAACAATAGAACCCTAAAAAGGTCCTACTGACAGTTACACACATTACTGAGTTACCCACACATCAGTACATGTACCTATGCCCAAGAGTTATTTGGGTCAGACAGGGGAGAGGCATTGTGATGTGTTGTTTTATTCTGTTTTTTCTTTAAGCTAACTTTGCTGTTTGCTTCAGTCATTTGAGATGGAAATGAGTTCCACGCAGCAATATCGGGCCGATTTCAACAACAACTAAGAACGGTGAAGCACAAGGCTAAACTTCTCTGCTGTTTTGGTCCCGTACCTACCACGTTGTAGCAGTGTTACGTGAACCTGTGCACGTGCACAGAAACTCTAACAGTGAGAGAGCACTGCTGCTTGTCCAGAGTGAAAAATAACCTGTTACTTGGTAGCTTCATCGTTGCCGGTTTAAGCGGGTCGATGGTGGCTGTGATGGTGGCCCGTGACCCAGCTATTCACGCCGTCATCCATTGGGCTGTCCAAGAATTCTGAGTATTCATCTTCACACAGAAGATATAGCATACCTTGTACAGGCTTCACACAGAAGACATAGCATACCTTGTACAGGCTTCACACAGAAGACATAGCATACCTTGTACAGGCTTCACACAGAAGATATAGCATACCTTGTACAGGCTTCACACAGAAGACATAGCATACCTTGTACAGGAGTCTTCAAACCAGTGCACCTGTCTGTGACTAAAGCTGGGTGGGGTTATTTTCCTCTAGAAGGTAGTGAATCACCTGTAACATGAGATGCACACACACCACAGCTACGGCTGTAGCTAGATTAGTCAGCATCAATTATTTTAGTTTACCGCCTATGCCTATAGGCTATTTTTGTGCGTGGTTCAGGCCGTTGAGGGAACGCTTCCTTGTGAATCTGCTCTATTGCTCGAGTTGTGTCATGTCCAAGAATCAATGGCTGACGTGCGCATTCATTCCATCTTGTGAATTGAATGAGAAATAAAGTTGATTGTGGTTACATATGGCCTTGACTATACACACCACTGGTTACTTTACAAGGCTTTACAACACGCTCTGTGTAGCAGGTAGAATGTCACATTGACACGATGCTGATGTCAAAGCAACACGTGTAGACAGTGGGCTTACACTCCACTATAACCAAAGGGTTGTAGGGCAGTAAGCTTATTAGGCTGGGTTTAGGGTTCAGGTGGATGTACCAGAGGTTCAGAAAGCTGGAGGAGAGCTATGCCCAATGACATCATGCTTCCCAAAGGATCTCGTGACAGCTATTCAGAAAGGATGTCTTGTTTGGTTGGGAGTCATCCTCTCTTGCCTGGACACAGGCAGTAGAGGGGAGTGCGCACCTGCCCCGACCCCCAAACCCTGAGGAAGTTAACGCAGTAAGCATCGTCCATATGGGCTACCATTTGTAACATGAGAACTTCTAACTTGGATTCGTCGACGTCAGACATTCCCACAAAGAAAGTGTTGGATACTGCATAGTCCCATACCTGAAATGCTTAGAGTTGTAGGATTTTTAATAGCTCCTTCATTGATATGAGGCCTGATGTGGGCCTAGCTGTCAACTAGTCAAATATGTGACCTCAGACGCTCAAGGTATACTGTATGTCAGGGAGTTCATCTGAAACAGAGTGCCGCGTCAGATCCGTTTCTGCCATGCATTTTAGCTATGCATTGGGAGCTAAGGGCAGTATTTAGCCAAACTACATAGTTTCTTGCCATGCTTAAAACAATGTTGGGCTGTGGATCAGCTTTAATATAGCAGATTATGGCTTCTAACAATGTAATTGTCTGCATCATTTCCAATCCCCCATATTATTATTATTATTAATAAAAAAATATATAATAATAATTATATATATATATATAAACAATTTCATTGAGTTTACTGAATTGCAGTGAGGAAATCAGTCAATTGAAATGCATTTGGATTTCACATGACTGGGAATACAGATATGTATCTGTTGGTCACAGATACCTTTTTATTTATTTTTTAAATGGACCTCACAATGGGCCTCAGGATCTCACCACGGTATTGTACATTCAAATTGCCATCGATAAAATGCAATTGTGTGTCGTTGTCTGTAGCTTATGCCTGCCCATACCATAACTCCACCGCCATCATGGGGCACTCTGTTCAAACCGTTGACATTAGCAGACCGCTCGCCCACACGATGCCATACACGTGGTCTGCGGTTGTGAGGCCGGTTGGACGTACAAAAACAACGTTGACGGCGGCTTATGGTGGAGAAATGAACATTCAATTCTCTGGCAACAGCTCTGGTGACATTCCTGCAGTCAGCATGCCAATTGCATGCTCCATCAACTTGAGACATCTGTGGCATTGTGTTGCGTGACACAATGCCACAGATGCCCCCAGCATAAAGTGCACCTGTGTAATGATCATGCTGTTTAGTCAGCTTGTTGATATGCCACACCTGTCATGGGAAATGGATTATCTTGGTGAAGGAGAAATGCTTGCTAGGGATGTAAACAAATTTGTGCACAAAATGTGAGATTTTTTTTTGTTTTCGTGGAATATTTCTGGGATCTTTTATTTCAGCTCACAAAACATGGTACCAACACTTTACATGTTGCCTTTATATTTTTAAGTGTATCTTAAATATAAAAAATATATTTTCCCCTAACCCTACCACCCCTAATTGGAGTAAACAAATGGACAACAATACCAATACTTTTACTTCCAGCTTATAAATACTATATACATTTTACAGACACAGTATATTTTACATGAGTTACCTTTTTTTGTTTTCAGTCCCAGCCTTCAGCTACCCTCAACCCCTCCCATCAATCTCTAAAGATCATCCAGTTTGGATTTCTAGCTGCCATATATTTTCCCGCTGTGATGTTTCACAAAAGTTCTGAACCTTTCTATTCTCCTGGTTTCTACAGATTGTAAATTAAATATAGATTTTTTGGCTAATTGTATTATTGATTAGAACTTTTCAAACCCCCCAGCCGTGCTATTTGTAGAGTTAGCGCCAAGTAAATGTTGACATTTATCAGTCATTTCTGAACCCGCGACTATAAATAAGCTACATATGGGCAGTACCAAAACAAGTGATCTAATGATTCTGTCTCTAAGCTGCAAAATCTGCAGAGCTGGGATGGTTGTATCCCCATGTACAGTGCCAGTAAAAAGTTTGGACACCTACTCATTCAAGGGTTTTTCTTTATTTTTTACTATTTTCTACATTGTAGAATAATAGTGAATACATCAAAACTATGAAATAACGCATGGAATCATGTAGTAACCAAAAAAAGTGTTAAACAGATCAAAATATATTTGAGATTTTTCAAAGTAGCCATCCTTTGCTTTGACAGCTTTGCACACTATTGGCATTCTCTCAACCAGCTTAACCTGGAATGCTTTTCCAATAGTCTTGAAGGAGTTCCCACATATGCTGAGCACTTGTTGGCTGTTTTTCCTTCACTCTGCGGTCCAACTCATCCCAAACCATCTCAATTGGGTTGAAGTCAGGTGATTGTGGAGGCCAAGTCATCTGATGCAGCACTCCATCACTCTCCTTCTTGGTGAAATAGCCCTTACACAGCCTGGAGGTGTGTTGCGTCATTGTCCTGTTGAAAAACAAATGACAGTCCCACTAAGCACAAACCAGATGGGATGGCATATCGCTGCAAAATGTTGTTGTAGCCATGCTGGTTAAGTGCGCCTTAAATTCAAAATAAATCCCAGACAGTGTCACCAGCAAAGCACTATCACACCTCCTCCATGCTTCACGGTGGGAACCACACATGCGGAGATCATCTCACAAAGACATGGCGGTTGGAACCAAAAATCTCAAATTTGGTTTCCACTGGTCTGTCTATTGCTTGTGTTTCTTGGCCCAAGCAAGTCTCTTCTTATTGGTGTTCTTTAGTAGTGGTTTCTTTGCAGCAATTCGACCATGACGGCCTGATTCACACAGTTTCCTCTGAGCAGTTGATGTTGAGATGTCTGTCACTTTTACATGTATTTGGGCTCCAATCTGAGGTGTAGTTAACTCTAATGAACTTATCCTCTGCAGCAGAGGTAACTCTTGGTCTTCCTTTCCTGTGGCCAGTTTCATCATAGCGCTTGATGGTTTTTGCGACTGCACTTGAAGAAACTTTAGAAGTTCTTGAAATTTTCCGGATTGACTGACCTTCATGTCTTAAAGTAATGATGGACTGTCATTTCTCTTTGCTTATTTAACCTCTTTTTGCCATAGTATGGACTTGGTCTTTTACCAAATAGGGCTAACTTCTGTATACCACCCCTACCTTGTCACAACACCACTGATTGGCACAAACGCATTAAGACGGAAAGCAATTCCACAAATTAACTTTTAACAAGACACACCTGTTAATTGAAATGCATTCCAGGTGACTACCTCATGAAGCTGGTTGACAGAATGCCAAGAGTGTGCCAAAGGTGGCTACTTTGAAGAATCTCAAACAAATCAAAATATATTTTATATTTAACTTTTTTTTGTTTACTACATGATTCCATATGTGTTATTTCATAGTTTTGATGTCTTCATAATTTTTCTACAATGTAGAAAATAAATCGTGGAATGTGTAGGTGTCAACTTTTGACTGGTATGGTGTGTATATATAACATGCTATTGGTTGCAAAAATGGTTTATAATTTTAATTTGATAAACTCGGTTTTGAATCCAGCGTCGTTTTGTGTATCCTTACCTTCTCCCCTTTCCACTTGTCGCCTCCATTTTTGCAGTGATGCTGCAATCAGTTGGTTGTAATTTTGAAGATAGCAGACATTTCCATATTTTTGTTAGCAATTCCACCAATCCTGTTTTATATAATTTAGAAAGATTAAACCATTTTTAACTTATTTTTTTAAAACGTTTTTTTAATCAATTAGTATATTTTATTTTAACCATATTTGTTGTAATATTTGTTCAGTCTTTTCTGGTGGATTAAACTGAAATTGCAACCAGCTTTCTATGGCTTTTTTTCTTCTTCAAATAGCGATATTTTGGAGATTTCATTTCAAATAACCGAAAGGGAAAAAGGCAATTTCTTGCCATGCTACTTCAGTTGGGACAAAGGCTGTTTTTATACTGTTGTTCTAGGTCATTTTAAGAAGGTTTTGAATGCTCCTTTTTTAGCTCGACGGAGGAAATGAACATCTATTTTTACTCTGCTGGGTGCATGTGAGCATAGCACAAGTCAATGAATCTCCCCTCACTGTATTTCACTGGGAAGTCAATGAATCTCTTCTTACTGGGAAGCTGGACATCTGCAGTCGCTCATCTGAGGAGAGCATGAGATGCTACCTGTCCAGTCTATACGAACTTGCTTTCATCCGGATATGGAGGTTATTTGCTAACATTTAGCCTCCTGTGTATGTACTGCAGATAATCCACCCACGATTAGGCTGCACTGTATTACCCGGCCAACACACTATACCCAACCTAAATGCTTCACTTGAAACATTGCAAAACGTTGCATTGCCTTTATGAATGGTGTCTCTGCTCTCTGCAGCCTTATTTCCAGTTGTTCGTGGTACAGAGAGCCAATGGAAGCTTTAAACAGCAAGTGGTGTTTAAGTGTCTGGTTACCTCTGAGCCAATGTACACGATATACAAAAGTATGTGGAAAACCCTTCAATTTAGTGGATTTGGCTAATTCAGCCACACCCGTTGCTGACAAGTATATAAAATTTAGCACACAGCCATGCAATCTCCATAGAGATGCAGTAAAATGGCCCGTACTGAAGAGCTCAGTGACTTTCAACATGGAACCGTTATAGGATGCCACCTTTCCAACAAGTCAGTTCGTCAGATTTCTGCCCTGTTAGAGCTGCCTCGGTCAACTTCGGTGCTGTTATTGTGAAGTGGGAAATGTCTAGGTGCAACAATGACTCAGCCGTGAAGTGGTAGGCCACACAAGCTCACAGAACGGGACCTTGTGCTGAAAATGGGTTGCAACACTCCCTACCAAGTTCCAAACTGCCTCTGGAAGCAACGTCAGCACAATAACTGTTAGTTGGGAGCTTCAGGAAATGGTTTCCATGGCCAAGCAGCCGCACACAAGCCTAAGATCACCATACGCAATGCCAAGCGTCAGCTGGAGTGGTGTAAAGCTCGCCGCCATTGTACTCTGGAGCAGTGAAAATGCGTTCTCTGGAGTGTTGAATCATCTGGCAGATGGACAAATCTGGGTTTGGCTGTTTTTCATGGTTCGTGCTCGGCCCCTTTGTTCCAGTGAAGGATAATCTTAACACTACAGCATACAATGACATTCTAGACGATTCTGTGCTTCCAACTTTGTGGCAACAGTTTAGGGAAGGCCATTTCCTGTTTTAGCATGACAATGCCCCTGTGCACAAAGCGAGGTCCATACAGAAATTGTTTGTTGATCGGTGTGGAAGAACTTGACTGGCCTACACAGAGCCCTGACCTCAACTCCAATGAACGCCTTTGGGATGAATTGGAACACCGACTGCGAGCCAGGCGTAATCACCCAACATCAGTGCCCAACCTCACTAATGATCTTTTGGCTAGCTGAATGGAGGCAAGTCCCTGCAGCATTGTTCCAACATCTAGTAGAACGCCTAAAAATAAAATAAATAAACATTATTTCACCTTTTATTTAACCAGGTAAGCTAGTTGAGAACAAGTTCTCATTTACAACTGCGACCTGGCCAAGATAAGGCAAAGCAGTGTGACAGAAACAACAACTCAGAGTTACACATGGAATAAACAAACATACAGTCAATAACACAATAGAAAAAAAAGAACGTCTATATACAGTGTGTGCAAATGGCGTGAGGAGGTAAGGCAATAAATAGGCCATAGTAACGAAGTAATTACAAGTTAGCAAATTTAACACGAGTGATAGATGAGCAGATGGTGATGTGCAAGTAGAAATACTGGTTTGCAAAAGAGCAGAAAAGTAAATAAAAACAATATGGGGATGAGGTAGGTAGATTAGTTGGGCTATTTACAGATGGGCTATGTACAGCTGCAGCGATCGGTTAGCTGCTCAGATAGCTGATGTTTAAAGTTAGTGAGGGAAATATAAGTCTCCAGCGATTTTATTTTTATTTTTTATATATATATTTTTTTGCAATTCGTTCCAGTCATTGGCAGCAGAGAACTGGAAGGAAAGGCGGCCAAAGAAGGTGTTGGCTTTGGGGATGACCAGTGAGATATACCTGCCAGAGTGCGTGCTACGGGTGGGTTTTGTTATTGTGACCAGTGAGCTGAGATAAGGCGGAGCTTTACCTAGCATCGACTTATAGATGACCTGGAGCCAGTGGGTCTGGCGACGAATATGTAGCGAGGGCCAGCCCCGACTAGAGCATACAGGTCGCAGTGGTGGGTAGTATAAGGGGCTTTGGTAACATAGCAGCAAAGGGTGCATCAACTCCATATTAATGCCCATGATTTTGGAATGAGCAGGTGTCCACATAGCCAAAAGTATGTGCTGTATCTCTGAGTGAAGGTGCTTCCTTTTTCCCTTCCTTGCCTAATGGCCTGTCTGGGTTAGAGGGAACATCATCTCCAGGTCAATGACCGTTGTTGTACAGGACACACATGTACCAGGATGCATCTCAATAGTCTCAAGTGTCATCCTTTCCTCGTGTTCTTTCCAACACAGATCTACCAACAGAGAGCAGAGCCTATAATTGGCTACCTGCCAAGGTGGCTGGTGCAGAAGACATGCAAGGGTTGCTTTAGAGTTCATAAAGCTGCATTTTCAAAACGCAGACCATCAAATCTGCCTTTTTTAAACCATTTCACCTGCATTTTATATTGAAAGTATATATATATATATACAGTGGGGAGAACAAGTATTTGATACACTGCCGATTTTGCAGGTTTTCCTACTTACAAAGCATGTAGAGGTCTGTAATTTTTATCATAGGTACACTTCAACTGTGAGAGACGGAATCTAAAACAAAAATCCAGAAAATCACATTGTATGATTTTTAAGTAATTCATTTGCATTTTATTGCATGACATAAGTATTTGATCACCTACCAACCAGTAAGAATTCCGGCTCTCACAGACCTGTTAGTTTTTCTTTAAGAAGCCCTCCTGTTCTCCAGTCATTACCTGTATTAACTGCACCTGTTTGAACTCGTTACCTGTATAAAAGACACCTGTCCACACACTCAATCAAACAGACTCCAACCTCTCCACAATGGCCAAGACCAGAGAGCTGTGTAAGGACATCAAGGATAAAATTGTAGACCTGCACACGGCTGGGATGGGCTACAGGACAATAGGCAAGCAGCTTGGTGAGAAGGCAACAACTGTTGCCGCAATTATTAGAAAATAGAAGAAGTTCAAGATGATGGTCAATCACCCTCGGTCTGGGGCTCCATGCAAGATCTCACCTCGTGGGGCATCAATGATCATGAGGAAGGTGAGGGATCAGCCCAGAACTACACGGCAGGACCTGGTCAATGACCTGAAGAGAGCTGGGACCACAGTCTCAAAGAAAACCATTAGTAACACACTACGCCGTCATGGATTAAAATCCTGCAGCGCACACAAGGTCCCCCTGCTCAAGCAGGCGCATGTCCAGGCCCGTCTGAAGTTTGCCAATGACCATCTGGATGATCCAGAGGAGGAATGGGAGAAGGTCATGTGGTCTGATGATTCAAAAATAGAGCTTTTTGGTCTAAACTCCACTCGCCGTGTTTGGAGGAAGAAGAAGGATGAGTACAACCCCAAGAACACCATCCCAACCGTGAAGCATGGAGGTGGAAACATCATTCTTTGGGGATGCTTTTCTGCAAAGGGGACAGGACGACTGCACCGTATTGAGGGGAGGATGGATGGGGCCATGTATTGCGAGATCTTAGCCAACAACCTCCTTCCCTCAGTAAGAGCATTGATGATGGGTCGTGGCTGGGTCTTCCAGCATGACAACGACCCGAAACACACAGCCAGGGCAACTAAGGAGTGGCTCCGTAAGAAGTATCTCAAGGTCCTGGAGTGGCCTAGCCAGTCTCCAGACCTGAACCCAATAAAAAAATCTTTGGAGGGAGCTGAAAGTCCGTATTGCCCAGCGACAGCCCCGAAACCTGAAGGATCTGGAGAAGGTCTGTATGGAGGAGTGGGCCAAAATCCCTGCTGCAGTGTGTGCAAACCTGGTCAAGAACTACAGGAAACGTATGATCTCTGTAATTGCAAACAAAGGATTCAGTACCAAATATTAAGTTCTGCTTTTCTGATGTATCAAATACTTATGTCTTGCAATAAAATGCTAATTAATTACTTAAAAATCATACAATGTGATTTTCGGGATTTTTGTTTTAGATTCCGTCTCTCACAGTTGAAGTGTACCTATGATAAAAATTACAGACCTCTACATGCTTTGTAAGTAGGAAAACCTGCAAAATCGGCAGTGTATCAAATACTTGTTCTCCCCACTGTATATATATATATATATATATATATTGCTTCGGTAGTGATCAGCGGCATAAAAATATAGTTTACCTTCACAGAAAATACATTAGTGCAACACATTCGGCAGAAATAGCTTAATTCATCAGATGACAATAAAGTGCAACACTATTTGGCAATCAGCCACACAAGTAAATGAGCTTACAATGAAAAAGCTATATATATATTTTTTTAGCAACAACAATACATGATCATCATATTTCTGTTTATCATAGAAAGAATGTCACCAGCTACATTTCCTGATGTTTTGGCTGAAGCTAATCGTGCATTTTACCAGAGAAGAGTAAAACAGAGTGCTGTCTGCTGATAGAATAATGGAGTAGCTCCACGTCAGTCCAGAGTGCTGTCTGCTGATAGAATAATGGAGTAGCTCCACGTCAGTCCAGAGTGCTGTCTGCTGATAGAATGATGGAGTAGCTCCACGTCAGTCCAGAGTGCTGTCTGCTGATAGAATAATGGAGTATCTCCACGTCAGTCAGAGTGCTGTCTGCTGATAGAATGATGGAGTAGCTCCACGTCAGTCCAGAGTGCTGTCTGCTGATAGAATGATGGAGTAGCGCCACGTCAGTCCAGAGTGCTGTCTGCTGATAGAATGATGGAGTAGCTCCACGTCAGTCCAGAGTGCTGTCTGCTGATAGAATGATGGAGTAGCTCCACGTCAGTCAGAGTGCTGTCTGCTGATAGAATGATGGAGTAGCTCCACGTCAGTCAGTGCTGTCTGCTGATAGAATGATGGAGTAGCTCCACGTCAGTCAGAGTGCTGTCTGCTGATAGAATGATGGAGTAGCTCCACGTCAGTCAGTGCTGTCTGCTGATAGAATGATGGAGTAGCTCCACGTTAGTCAGTGCTGTCTGCTGATAGAATGATGGAGTAACTCCACGTCAGAGTGCTGTCTGCTGATAGAATGCCTGTTTTGTGAATTCTCGTCTGAGTGAAGTGCAGCTGAAGCACAAAATGAGTCTCGGCAACAACCAAAAAAGCATTTAAACCAGAATTTTACAAAACGCAGCAAGATTTTTCATTTTCATTTTTTGTCTGCGCGAAAACACATAATTCTACATTTAACGGGACCTCTGCAGATGTACCTGCCAATAGCTGGCAGAAATCAACCTGCCTCAGGCCCCGGATGAGAGCAGATCCTAAATGTCTTTCTACTGTATCACTCCCACTCATCAAATGTTGTGCAGATGAGGAGAGGAGAAAAGGGTTCATGTTTAGACTATTGAGGCGCAGCCATCGTCTGAATCCCACGTTCCTTCAGTTGGGGTTGTTGTTTTACACCAGCATGGCACCGTTGCCCTAGCCTGGATGAGAAGTCCCCGCTTGTTGCTTGTGAACAGTGTTTATGAATGCACTGTAGTGTGCATTTCACACAGGAAGAGGTCTCTGGTCTCCATTGTGTAGGCAGCAGCAGACCTACTGCAGGAGCTAACATGAGTCACTGTTCAGTGAGTATTCTTCTGATTCTGGTTGAGACTTTGGTTTGGACAAACCAAAGTGGTTAAATTGCTGCTTTTATAACAATAGGGTTAGACAAAACAGTGTTAATGAGTGAGGTAATCTGTTTCTGCTTTCTCGCTCTCTGTGTCATCGTTCCGATTTTATGAGCGAGTCATTCACCTGTTTCCTATTGTTAAGCAATCTCTGAGTAGATAACAAATGGAACTGTACAGTCAGTAACACGTAACAGTACAAGTCGGAAGTCCACAAAAACAGAACAGCTACCCCACTGAAAATCAACACCAAGCACTCTCACAACACATGGTTCAACTGGGGTGTTTCTCTGTTCTGGTTTATTGAAAGTGAAAATTGACAGGTCTTGGTATAGATGAGTTTTCTTAAAGAACTAGGCTGATCTCTCCTCTCCCCATCCTCTCATAGGGATGAAGAAGAACCCAGGCCTCAAGCTCTCCAAAGAGGTCTTTGATCAGCCCTCACCTGCAGCCGCAGCGTAAGGCTTCTTCTCTGTCATTGGTTGGCCGGATTCCAGGTTGTCTTTTTCGTGGTCACGCTGTGCATCTCAGAAGATTGCTACATCATATTAACGTGCTTTCTGAGATGGTGGCCTAAACACTCCTCCAGATATTGTGAGATCTCATCATCTGTGCAGCATGACTCTAAAAAAGATGCCCTGGAAATTAGCCACTGCTGTGTGTTTGTCACAAATGTGACGATGACCTCTGTGCAGATGTGTTTGTCACAAACGTGACGATGAGCTCTGTGCAGATGATGTGTTTGTTTTAATTTCTGAATAATGGTGAAGAGGAAAACCACTGATGCCAGAGAGAAGCTAACAAAAGAAACAGGGAGAGTGTACTGAAGAGGTAGCTGTACACTAATAGATGATGAGGTTATGGTTTCATATGCAGATGTCATTACCCGAATCTCCTCTTTCACACCCTAAACTCTACCCCCCAGGTTTCACATAGCATCTTGTCAAAGTACAGTCATACAGTTCACACCCTAAACTCTACCCCCCAGGTTTCACATAGCATCTTGTCAAAGTACAGTCATACAGTTCACACCCTAAACTCTACCCCCCAGGTTTCACAGAGCATCTTGTCAAAGTACAGTCATACAGTTCACACCCTAAACTCTACCCCCCAGGTTTCACATAGCATCTTGTCAAAGTACAGTCATACAGTTCACACCCTAAACTCTACCCCCCAGGTTTCACATAGCATCTTGTCAAAGTACAGTCATACAGTTCACACCCTAAACTCTACCCCCCAGGTTTCACATAGCATCTTGTCAAAGTACAGTCATACAGTTCACACCCTAAACTCTACCCCCCAGGTTTCACAGAGCATCTTGTCAAAGTACAGTCATACAGTTCACACCCTAAACTCTACCCCCCAGGTTTCACAGAGCATCTTGTCAAAGTACAGTCATACAGTTCACACCCTAAACTCTACCCCCCAGGTTTCACAGAGCATCTTGTCAAAGTACAGTCATACAGTTCACACCCTAAACTCTACCCCCCAGGTTTCACAGAGCATCTTGTCAAAGTACAGTCATACAGTTCACACCCTAAACTCTACCCCCCAGGTTTCACATAGCATCTTGTCAAAGTACAGTCATACAGTTCACACCCTAAACTCTACCCCCCAGGTTTCACATAGCATCTTGTCAAAGTACAGTCATACAGTTCACACCCTAAACTCTACCCCCCAGGTTTCACATAGCATCTTGTCAAAGTACAGTCATACAGTTCACACCCTAAACTCTACCCCCCAGGTTTCACATAGCATCTTGTTAAAGTACAGTCATACAGTTCACACCCTAAACTCTACCCCCCAGGTTTCACAGAGCATCTTGTCAAAGTACAGTCATACAGTTCACACCCTAAACTCTACCCCCCAGGTTTCACATAGCATCTTGTCAAAGTACAGTCATACAGTTCACACCCTAAACTCTACCCCCCAGGTTTCACAGAGCATCTTGTCAAAGTACAGTCATACAGTTCACACCCTAAACTCTACCCCCCAGGTTTCACAGAGCATCTTGTCAAAGTACAGTCATACAGTTCACACCCTAAACTCTACCCCCCAGGTTTCACAGAGCATCTTGTCAAAGTACAGTCATACAGTTCACACCCTAAACTCTACCCCCCAGGTTTCACAGAGCATCTTGTCAAAGTACAGTCATACAGTTCACACCCTAAACTCTACCCCCCAGGTTTCACAGAGCATCTTGTCAAAGTACAGTCATACAGTTCACACCCTAAACTCTACCCCCCAGGTTTCACAGAGCATCTTGTCAAAGTACAGTCATACAGTTCACACCCTAAACTCTACCCCCCAGGTTTCACATAGCATCTTGTCAAAGTACAGTCATACAGTTCACACCCTAAACTCTACCCCCCAGGTTTCACAGAGCATCTTGTCACAGTACAGTCAGTGTGATGTTCAATGAGAAAGAGCACTAGTTGTTGGTGGTAAGTTTGATATCGATGTCACCTTTTTAAAGGAATGCATGGTATTAATCCCACTACCTATCCTCTCTCCTCAGCCCCCCTCGAGAACTGGATTCCAAAACCTGTGTTACCATTGGAGAAAAGGTAGGGAGGAACGTTGTGTTCAGGATGTAGTACTTCACTTTCTATCACCTTTTGTGGTTTTACTTGGGTCATGTTCATTAGACACCAAACAGACGAAAACGGACTGAAACGGGGAGGGACTGCTTGGGGTGTATTCATTACGCCGATTCTGTTGGAAAACATTTCTTAACCCGTAATGGGGACGGACCTGAATTTGTCCAATAGAAACTCATGTTCTGTAACTTTGGACTAATGTTTACACCCCTGGACTTGTCCAATAAGAAGCACTTACTTTTGTTTTGCGTTGCTAAGCTTTTTGAAAATGTTTTCTGTTGCATGTCCTAATGAACACGACCTTAGCGTTTTCTCTAATGCATTTACTGGGTGACTGATGTGACTGATAGACTTTTCTCACGCTGTGCATCTCAGACCAACGTGACGATCACCTCTGTGCAGATGATGTATTTTGTTTTAATTTCTGAATAATCCTGATGAAACAAACCACTGATGCCAGAGAGAAACTAAACAAAAAGACAGGTAGAGCGTTCAAGAGAGTTGTAATGTAGTCAAGGATAAGTGTATGGTTTTGGTGTCAAAATGTCATTACCTGACTCAGAAATCCAGAACTATACCACCCAGGTTTACCTGCACTCGTCCAATAAGAAATATTTATTTTAGTTTTCTGATGGGTCCTAATGAACACGACTCAGGGTTTACTCTTTTGCATGTATTGGTTGAACTTGATGTGATTGGCTGATAGACCTCTTTCTCTCTCCACTGTGTTTCTCCCTCTGGCCAGAACTTTGTTGTGAAGGCAGATGACTTGGCGCAGATTGGGGAGCTGGGTAGAGGAGCGTATGGCGTGGTGGACAAGATGAGACATGTGCCCAGTGGGCTTATCATGGCCGTCAAGGTGGGTGGAGTGCTCCAGTTAGCTCCAGGGTGCATGTTAAATGAGCCAACATTATGGAATGTTGCAGATAGAAATGCCATGAATAGAGACAAAACAATTCCTTATTCTACATGTTAGAGGCATGTTTGTTCTACATAGAATATTTGTATCTGAATGTTTCAAAATGTTGCGTTCTACTGAAACAGACATTTTAGTTTTCTGTACAGTGAATTCGGAAAGTATTCAGACCCCTTGATGTAAATAAGGTATTTCTTTTTTTGACATTTGCAAAAATGTCTTAACCAGTTTTTGCTTTGTCATTATGGGGTATTGTGTCTAGGTTGATGTGTGGGGGGGGGTATTGAATAGATTTTAGAATAAGGCTGTAACGTAACAATATGGAATAAGTCAACTGTTCTGAATACCTTCTGACGGCACTTTATCAGAGATGTTTATTAGATATTTGATAATATTAGATATGTTTTCAAAAGTCAAAACGTACATTTTCTATTTATATATCTGAGATGTTGATTAGATAAGTGTGCGTGTCATATTTTAAAGACAAGCCACACAGCTCTATCTCAACATCAACACTCCTGACCAACACAGACCTGTGCTGTTTTGACAACTCCTATGGTCATTTTGGGCTCCCGAGTGGCACAGCGGTCTAAGGCACTGCATCTCAGTGCTAGAGGCGTCACTACAGACCCTGGTTCGATTCCAGGCTGTATCACAACCGGCCGTGATTGGAAGCCCCATAGGGTGACGCACAGTTGGCCCAGCGTTGTCCAGGTTAGGGTTTGGCCGGGGTAGGCCGTCATTGTAAATAAGAATTTGTTCTAAACTTACTTGCCGAGGTAAATAAAGGTTAAATATGTTTTTTTATTTTTTATTGTCAAGCCAAACGTGGCAATGAATGACCTCTGTGCAGATGATGTATTTTGTTTTAATTTCTGAATAATCCTGATGAAAGAGACCACTGATGCCAGAGAGAAACTAAACAGGTAGTTTAACAGTAATGGATGAGGTAACGGTGTCCTATGCAGATGTCATACCAAATGTAAAGTTTATTTTCACTGGGAAGTCATAATGTTTAACAAGTGAGCCCTGAACTATATTTAATTTACACACAAATTGTAAATAGATACATTATGGAAGAGCTAATTAGTATTCCTGAGTCCATTCAAATTGCCGTGGTCTGAGCCACAGGGCTTTGTTCCTTCTAGTGATTGTATTTCTGTGACTGCCCCCCCCCAGAGGATCCGGGCCACAGTGAACACCCTGGAGCAGAAGAGACTGCTGATGGACCTGGACATCTCCATGAGGACCGTGGACTGCTTCTTCACGGTCACCTTCTACGGCGCTCTCTTCAGAGAGGTCAGCTCTCAGCACCACATCTGTAGCACAGCCTGGGTTTGCCTGGACACTGTCACTCAGCACCACATCTGTAGCACAGCCTGGGTTTGCCTGGACACTGTCACTCAGCACCACATCTGTAGCACAGCCTGGGTTTGCCTGGACACTGTCACTCAGCACCACATCTGTAGCACAGCCTGGGTTTGCCTGAACACTGTCACTCAGCACCACATCTGTAGCACAGCCTGGGTTTGCCTGGACACTGTCACTCAGCACCACATCTGTAGCACAGCCTGGGTTTGCCTGGACACTGTCACTCAGCACCACATCTGTAGCACAGACTGGGTTTGCCTGGACACTGTCACTCAGCACCACATCTGTAGCACAGCCTGGGTTTGCCTGGACACTGTCACTCAGCACCACATCTGTAGCACAGCCTGGGTTTACACAGGCAGCCCAATTATTGTATTTTACCCATTTATTGGCAAAAGTTCTGATTTGTTCAAAATACCAATTATTGGCCAAATCTGAATTGGGTTACTTGTGTAAACAGCCATAGATGGCACACCGTCACATTCGCTCTTAGTTTGTCAAATTAAGATGGAGTTATCTGGACTTCATTTTAATTGGTAAAAAAAAAAAAACTGTCCTTG
Organism: Salvelinus alpinus; assembly: GCF_045679555.1. Classification (NCBI taxonomy): domain Eukaryota; kingdom Metazoa; phylum Chordata; class Actinopteri; order Salmoniformes; family Salmonidae; genus Salvelinus; species Salvelinus alpinus. The sequence continues at coordinate 21,201,187 of NC_092086.1, forward strand.
TCTCATTCCCTTCATCAACTGGTTGGAAAAGACTTAACAGGTTGTTACGTTCCTCAGCAAGAAAACCAAAAATTGTCACTCAAACCGAAAGGGGAACCAAGAGTCACTGAGAACAACCAAAAGGAAACGGGTGGGGTTTTAGGAGGGGTTCTGAAGGACTCTCATGGGGGTGTCCACTGAAAGTTGACTAGCAGCATCAACTGGCACCTATGAGACACACTATATTTGCCCAAGAGGAGGCAAACGAAATCACCAAACTTAAAGACGGGAAGCAAACAAAAAAAGGTGCAACAAAACTAAATCAGGGAAGATCAGATAAAGGATTGTTATTCTAGAGTGATGGGGGGACCCAGCACAAGTGTCACACATGCTGACTAACGAGATGGGGGAACCAGCACAGGTGTAACACGTGCTGACTAACGAGATGGGGGGGGACCAGCACTTGGCCACTTCTTTCTGCCGTCAAATACATTTTCAATTCAGTTGGGTTTTCAAACTACGATTAAAAGTAGTCTCCTCTGTATCAGTCATGGAAGGACTTATTTGGTTTTCTTTGTGTGTTTTTGTGTGTGTCACACTGACCTCTGTGCAGATGATGTATTTTGTTTTAATTTCTGAATAATCCTGATGAAAGAAACCGCTGATGCCAGAGAGAGAGAAACAAACAGGCTGAGTATTTAAAGAGGTAGTTCTATAGTAATAGGCGTTGTCTCTGCGTTGCCAGGGTGACGTGTGGATCTGCATGGAGCTGATGGACACGTCTCTGGATAAGTTCTACAAGCAGGTGATAGATAAAGGCATGACCATCCCTGAAGACATCCTGGGGAAGATCACTGTCGCGGTGAGTGGACACCTGGGTCGTGTTCATCAGGGCACGCAATGGAGATCATTTAAAAAATGATTTGCAATGGAAAACAAATGAGTTTCTTATTGGTCCAGGTAGTCCCTCCCTGTTTCAGTTTTTATTCTGTTTGGTGCCTAATGAGCACAACCCTGCAGGGTTACTGAGTAATGCTTATAGGTACAGTATAACGTCACACTGAACTCTGTGCAGATGATGTATTTGTTTTAATTTCTGAATAATCCTGATGAAAGAAACCACTGATGCCAGAGAGAGAACAGAACAGAAAAACATGCACAATAGTGAAGTACACTGTCCTGTTATGATTTATATTGTCATCTGTAAAAAGTGTCCACACCAGCTTGTTGTGATGCTGTATAAGGAACAGTCACACAGTTCCCTCAGGTTATCTGGAATTATGTCATTAAAATGCAGTGTGTAACTGCTTCTTTCTCTCTCTCCAGATCGTCAAGGCTTTGGAGCATCTGCATAACAAACTTTCAGTGATACACCGAGGTAAATGAAGGATACGATTTTGTTAGCTTGCTGAGCTAAAACCAAGGCAAACATAGCTCCCCAAGTTAACACAAGTCTTCATGTCTTGGGCACAGTTACTCATCACTCGACCACCTCCTTTACCCATGTTGATCTGAAATGGTCCTTTATTTTATTTGTATTTTTTTTTTACCTTCACCACAGTTGTTGGGACTAAACTATTCCTTATTATGAAAAATATTCTTAATTGTTTTAAAATCGAACCTTTGTGCAGATGTGAAACCGTCCAACGTGCTGATCAACACACAGGGCCAGGTGAAGATGTGTGACTTTGGCATCAGCGGCCACCTGGTGGACTCTGTGGCCAAGACCATGGACGCCGGCTGCAAGCCCTACATGGCGGTGAGTAGGAATGGGGGAGAGAGAGAGGTGGGTGAGCTCTGACACCTTCTCGGCCATGTTCAGTAGGCACCAAGGTTTCTGTTAGCCAGTAATAGACGGCTTTTGGTATGAAAAAATTTGAAAAGCCCAAAAAATGTAGCTGCCGAGGGACAAAATAAAAAATCCTATTGCAAAATAATACTTTTTAGCCTATTCATTGGTGGAAATACCAGTCGACGTAAATGCATTTGACCGGTCATGCTTACAGTAAATTCGTAAAGTATTCAGACCTTATTTAAAAATGGATTCAATTCATTAATTTTTTTAGAAATATTTGCAAATGTATTACAAATAGAAATACCTTACTTGCATAAGCTTTCAGACCCTTTGCTATGAGACTCCAAATTGAGCTCAGGTGCATCCTGTTTCCATTGATCATCCTTGAGAGGTTTCTACAACTTGATTGGAGTCCACTTGTGGTAAATTGTGTTTCCCATTTATATATGCAACGGTATGTGTAGGCTTCAGTGCGTCACACACCACTTTGAAATGAGCTGGAGGCAGTATGCATTTTGAAAACATACTTACATGTAATTGTTTGAAACCTGAATGTTTTACTTCATATTATGAGACATGTCTTACCTTCCTTCAAAGTAAAACCCGACCATAGAAACGTGGTGGCAATTATTTTATAGACTTCCATATGCCATTGAAACCAGTAGCATATTCGACTTTCTTTCATTGTCCAGTAGCCAAAGGCACAATCCTCGTCATGTTAGCAACCCATGCTAGTTGTTGCATCTTTAGTTCTCCCCTCTTTCTAAATTGTGTGTGCGGTGCGATTTGACAACGGTGTTTTCGTGCTAATTGCATTATGGAATGAACTTCCGCGTATAACCTACTGCCATGTGCTCATTGCTGCGCTTATAATGTGAAGAAATAAAAGTTTATCCACATTTTAAGTTAACGTTCGGCTCTGTAGCATCAGCCTCGTTATTTGTTTTTATGTAGCCTAAGTCTACTGGTTGTATGAATTAGGGATCCTTCGTCCCAGAATCTGGTTGGAAAAGGCCATTTCTTTCTCGCACAGAACGATAAACTGACCAATAGAATAGGTCAACATTTCTGCTATGGGGGGTACTAGATTGACATAGGCTAGTGATGTAGCTGTTTGTTATTCGTCTCGTCTTCGTCTCTTGGCTGAGGAGAAGGAAACATGACAGTCACTCTAACATCTTCAAAGTGTTCATCAGAATTATAAGGAGGCACACCGTTATATCCTGGAGTGGCATGTTCTGTTAAAATGAATAACCATCATGTAAAAGTGACTTCAATGGGTGGACTCCCTAATCAGATTACACACCCAATGTCTACATTTCGTGACTGTCTGTTTAAATTAAAATGCTGCTGGTCAAATGTCCTGCGCCACATTTTCCTGAAGGGAAACCCCGTGCTTCTACACCTGCATTCCTTGCTGTTTGGGGTTTTAGGCTGGGTTTCTGTACATCACTTTGTGACATCAGCTGATGTAAGAAGGGCTTTATAAATAAATTTGAATTTAGAGAAGTTTGACACGTAAGAAATAAAATGAAACGTCCATATCGGACAAGTTCATGTGGTACCTCCTACGTTTCCATTTTGTGCCGACTGAACACGACCCTGGTTGCAGCCGCAGCGTAAGGCCTCTTCAGTCATTGGCCAGATTCCAGGTTCTTTTTCGTGGTCAAGCTGTGCCTCTCAGAAGATTGCTTCATCATATTGATGTGGTTCCTGAGATGCTAAACGTGACGATCACCTCTGTGCAGATGATGTATTTGTTTTAATTTCTGAATAATCCTGATGAAAGAAACCACTGATGCCAGAGAGACTAAACAGAACAACAGGGAGAGTGTGTTGAACAGTGATGCCAGAGAGACTAAACAGAACAACAGGGAGAGAGTGTTGAACAGTGATGCCAGAGAGACTAAACAGAACAACAGGGAGAGTGTGTTGAACAGCGATGCCAGAGAGACTAAACAGAACAACAGGGAGAGTGTGTTGAACAGTGATGCCAGAGAGACTAAACAGAACAACAGGGAGAGTGTGTTGAACAGCGATGCCAGAGAGACTAAACAGAACAACAGGGAGAGTGTGTTGAACAGTGATGCCAGAGAGACTAAACAGAACAACAGGGAGAGTGTGTTGAACAGCGATGCCAGAGAGACTAAACAGAACAACAGGGAGAGTGTGTTGAACAGCGATGCCAGAGAGACTAAACAGAACAACAGGGAGAGTGTGTTGAACAGCGATGCCAGAGAGACTAAACAGAACAACAGGGAGAGTGTGTTGAACAGCGATGCCAGAGAGACTAAACAGAACAACAGGGAGAGTGTGTTGAACAGTGATGCCAGAGAGACTAAACAGAACAACAGGGAGAGAGTGTTGAACAGTGATGCCAGAGAGACTAAACAGAACAACAGGGAGAGTGTGTTGAACAGCGATGCCAGAGAGACTAAACAGAACAACAGGGAGAGTGTGTTGAACAGCGATGCCAGAGAGACTAAACAGAACAACAGGGAGAGAGTGTTGAACAGTGATGCCAGAGAGACTAAACAGAACAACAGGGAGAGAGTGTTGAACAGTGATGCCAGAGAGACTAAACAGAACAACAGGGAGAGAGTGTTGAACAGTGATGCCAGAGAGACTAAACAGAACAACAGGGAGAGAGTGTTGAACAGTGATGCCAGAGAGACTAAACAGAACAACAGGGAGAGAGTGTTGAACAGTGATAGAGTGAGGAGGACTGGGGAGAGGTGGCTCTGACACCGTCTGGGCCACGCTCAGTAGGCAGCGCATGGAAAACGTCCAACACAACAAAAAGACTTAACACGACCCTGGTCTAGTTGTGGTTGGGAGCGCACTGCCTGAATGAAATAGGATTGGTGCTTGTTGTGTTGATGTGGTTGTTATATGTTACGGTGGTATTCTTATCCTATGTGATGGCGTTGGTGTCATTATGTCATGGTGTTGATGTGGTTATGTTACAGTGATGTCTATGTGATGGCGTTGGTGTCATTATGTCATGGTGTTGATAGTGTTTTCATTCCCTGGGTTTCAGCCGGAACGGATAAACCCCGACCTCAACCAGAAAGGCTACAGCGTCAAGTCAGACATCTGGAGTCTAGGAATCACAATGGTGAGTCACAGACATGATTGGGACCAAATCCTGGATTGAGATCATGTGAACTGTGCATTAACGTCAAATGACATCCATTCATCTCAAATCGGTTTTCTACCAGGAACAACCACACCAATTCTTTCAACAGCAGGGTCATGTTCATCAGGCACCAAACAAGAAAATGGGACTGAAACGGAGAGGGGCTACCTGAATTTATGTGATTGTTTTCTGTTGCAACGTTAGTTTGTAACGGTGTGTCCTAATGAATACAACCCTGTTCTGAGTGACGATTCTACTGTATTGTCACATGTTTCTTTATGACGGTAAATACCAGTCTCCATAGTTGAAAGATGAGCTTCTGCCTGCCTCTCTCTGTGGGTTAACAAACCTCTGTCTGGTCCTCTGCCCCAGATTGAGCTGGCCATCCTGAAGTTCCCCTATGACTCGTGGGGTACACCCTTCCAGCAACTGAAGCAGGTAGTGGATGAGCCCTCTCCACAGCTGCCCTCGGACCGCTTCTCCCCCGAGTTTGTGGACTTCAGCTCCCAGTGGTGAGCCCATCTCTCTCTCTCTCTGTCTGCATTCCAAATGGCACCATCTCTGTTTAGTACGGATGGATATGACAACTCAACATCAAACCTTTTTAACCAGAGGTCACCTTTTTTCCCCCCAAATAATGTGAAAGTATTTGGTGGAATGGTTCCACGCTGAAAATATACAGAAACATTAGTTTGAAAAAGACAAGCGTGTTTTCATAAGAATTATTAAGCCTAAACCTACTAAACCAAACTGATGTCGTGGCCGTAATTCATCACTGTGAGCATTGTTCAACGTTGTGAATCCATTTTGAAAATTCCAAAGAACAGGCAGAATAAACTAAATGGAACATCTGTAGGCCTATATCGAAAAGACAGATTTTGGTTTGTAACCCTGAAGAAATTGTATTTCAACGTTTCAAACTGAGCCCTGTTTCAAACTGAGCCCTGGTTGAGAATAACTGTCCCAGATGCACGTCACTTCACACTGGCAACTTTTTTTCATTTGGAAAAAGATTCTGTTGTGTTTTCTTGTTATATTAGCTAATGTTTTTGCTCTACAATAGGTGTCTTGACTGTGATGAGTGCTCAGGAAATGAACAGAACAAGGCTATGCCATTGCAAAGCCATAGACTTCTACATGCAAGCGCCCCTGCTGAGGTTACTGCCTTTTAGAAGATTGTGTTTCACCATATAATATAACCAGTTGATATTATGGTTTCAAGAAATGAATCTTAAATGGCAATTGTTTTATTGACTGAATATATATATATAAAATCTGTAATGGTTATGATATATTAGGCACTGTTGGCATAGATATACGCGCACATATTTATCCTTGTGTTCTAAAAGTTTTAAAAAATATATATTTTCTCCATTCTGAGTACTGCGAGTAAAAATCCTGCGAGTACTCGAACAGTAAAAAAAAAAAAAGTAGAATGCCCGTCCCTACTATTAAGTGCACTACCTTTGACCAGGACCTATAGGAGTAGGGTTTAGAGCCCTGGTCAAAAGTAGTGCACTGTATAGGGTGCTGCCTGTCTGGCCTTACTGATGAGGCAGTTGAACCAAACACCACCAGGTGGCACTGCCCTGCTGTCCCCTCCCTGTGGGTCCGGGCCTGGGCACTGCCCTGCTGTCCCGTCCCTGTGGGTCCGGGCCTGGGCCCTGCCCTGCTGTCCCCTCCCTGTGGGTCCGGGCCTGGGCGCTGCCCTGCTGTCACCTCCCTGTGGGTCCGGGCCTGGGCGCTGCCCTGCTGTCCCCTCCCTGTGGGTCCGGGCCTGGGCGCTGCCCTGCTGTCCCCTCCCTGTGGGTCCGGGCCTGGGCGCTGCCCTGCTGTCCCCTCCCTGTGGGTCCGGGCCTGGGCGCTGCCCTGCTGTCCCCTCCCTGTGGGTCCGGGCCTGGGCGCTGCCCTGCTGTCCCCTCCCTGTGGGTCCGGGCCTGGGCGCTGCCCTGCTGTCCCCTCCCTGTGGGTCCGGGCCTGGGCGCTGCCCTGCTGTCCCCTCCCTGTGGGTCCGGGCCTGGGCGCTGCCCTGCTGTCCCCTCCCTGTGGGTCCGGGCCTGGGCGCTGCCCTGCTGTCCCCTCCCTGTGGGTCCGGGCCTGGGCGCTGCCCTGCTGTCCCCTCCCTGTGGGTCCGGGCCTGGGCGCTGCCCTGCTGTCCCCTCCCTGTGGGTCCGGGCCTGGGCCCTGCCCTGCTGTCCCCTCCCTGTGGGTCCGGGCCTGGGCCCTGCCCTGCTGTCCCCTCCCTGTGGGTCCGGGCCTGGGCGCTGCCCTGCTGTCCCCTCCCTGTGGGTCCGGGCCTGGGCGCTGCCCTGCTGTCACCTCCCTGTGGGTCCGGGCCTGGGCGCTGCCCTGCTGTCCCCTCCCTGTGGGTCCGGGCCTGGGCGCTGCCCTGCTGTCCCCTCCCTGTGGGTCCGGGCCTGGGCGCTGCCCTGCTGTCCCCTCCCTGTGGGTCCGGGCCTGGGCGCTGCCCTGCTGTCCCCTCCCTGTGGGTCCGGGCCTGGGCGCTGCCCTGCTGTCCCCTCCCTGTGGGTCCGGGCCTGGGCGCTGCCCTGCTGTCCCCTCCCTGTGGGTCCGGGCCTGGGCGCTGCCCTGCTGTCCCCTCCCTGTGGGTCCGGGCCTGGGCGCTGCCCTGCTGTCCCCTCCCTGTGGGTCCGGGCCTGGGCGCTGCCCTGCTGTCCCCTCCCTGTGGGTCCGGGCCTGGGCGCTGCCCTGCTGTCCCCTCCCTGTGGGTCCGGGCCTGGGCGCTGCCCTGCTGTCCCCTCCCTGTGGGTCTGGGCCTGGGCCCTGCCCTGCTGTCCCGTCCCTGTGGGTCTGGGCCTGGGCCCTGCCCTGCTGTCCCCTCCCTGTGGGTCCGGGCCTGGGCACTGCCCTGCTGTCCCCTCCCTGTGGGTCCGGGCCTGGGCACTGCCCTGCTGTCCCCTCCCTGTGGGTCCGGGCCTGGGCACTGCCCTGCTGTCCCCTCCCTGTGGGTCCAGGCCTGGGCACTGCCCTGCTGTCCCCTCCCTGTGGGTCCAGGCCTGGGCACTGCCCTGCTGTCCCCTCCCTGTGGGTCCGGGCCTGGGCACTGCCCTGCTGTCCCCTCCCTGTGGGTCCGGGCCTGGGCACTGCCCTGCTGTCCCCTTCCTGTGGGTCCAGGCCTGGGCACTGGGTCACCTTCAGCCTGTGCATCTCTGACTGCTACAACATATGTGGTTGGTGAGACTGATTGTGGGACTTCCTGGTTAAATAAAAGCATTTTAACCTTCTCCAGACATGATCAGATCTGTTTATCTGCCCAGTGTGAATGCAACCTGGGGGGAAATGACCTGGAAATGAATCCACCTACATTTTTGGGGATGACCCAGTTGTCCTGACCTAGTCCCGCCTTGGCCCGCTCTATAAATGTCGTGCTGTAGCTTTCATGTAGACTTATCTGGTGTAAATGTGTTTTGGTGTACTTAGTGTTGCACAATTAGGGCAACCTTCTCAGGTTGGAGGATTCTGGATTTCCTGCTTATTCCTTCCTGATTCTGGGAATCTCCTAACCGGGATATCTGGGAAAGTTATCAGAATGTTGTCCTCAAACAGGCTTGATGTGTTGGGGGCTCTTACTAAAGGTATATTTTAAGAAGTGTCCAGTATTGAGGTATGTTTCTCAGTTCTTTGTTTTGTTTTCTCTCTGCAGCTTAAGAAAGAAACCCAACGAGAGACCCGCCTACACAGAATTAATGGTTGGTTTTAGATCCTCATAAGCATTTGTTTAAATCTGACCGGTGAATACGTGTAATGTTGTTGGATTGTAGGTGTTGTTTTTCTCTCTTCATTCACAGCGTCTTTGTAAAGGCTCACTTCCTGTCTCTGTTTCCTCTTTGTTATGTGTCCACAAGAGGACAGGCTTACCCAAGTGTTTAGTCAAACCATGATGATGATGTATTCTTGTATTTAAATATTGTGTGTAAATGTGTACTTTCTGTTGGACTAGTGTTTATTTTAGGAATTGTTGACTCATGGTGTTTTCTCATGTGTGTTTTTTTTACAGCAACACCGCTTTTTCACCCTGCATGACTCCAAAGAGACGGACGTAGCCAGCTTTGTCAAGATCATCCTGGCAGACTGACACGCCCCTCCACCCACCAGGGTAGGAGGTAGGGACTTCTCCACCCACCCACCAATCCAAGGCCTTTCAGAAAGCTCACTGGAATTAATCTGCCACACAACTCCAACTTCCGGTCCCCCTACCTACTCCCACAGGGTTTCCCCAAAGACTGACTACAGCTCCCAGAGGCCACGTGGGAAAGCGCTTGTAATATGAACTCAAGATGTTGATGGTGTCCACCCAAACTGGAGACTCGCCCACAGGTCCAACAAACCTTTCCCTCACTCTACTCCTACAAACTGAACTGAATCAAACTCCTCACTCTACCACTTTTCTGATTTCTGATTGGACCGTGTCTGTCAGCAGGAAGAGAATCTCTCTTTACACATACTGTATGTCCATCATTCTGAATTACACAGAAAGTGAAAAAGAATTCGGTGAAATGTGTACGTCTCTGTATAATGAATTGAAAAGATATATATTTTTCATTTATGCGTTTTTGTTTTTGTGATACAGTTTGTAATACTGTATATTTTCATCAAATATGAATTTAAGGGAGTGTCTTTACTCTTTCTGAATCGTATCATGAGGGGAAGAGGTGACCTACATTTCTCCTCTCGCCTTCTGGTGATTGGTCAGTAATGGGACGGCAGATGCTGTCGTCGGGCAGGGTTTTGGGAGGCTCTGGAGGGGTCAGACGAAGTAAGTTTCTTTTGTAGGGGGAAGTTCAAAGGTGAAAGTGTGACTGGGGGCCCTGTACAAAAGGAATTGCAAGTCCTACCTAGGTCTCTTTGGTGGCATGGGAATGCGAGGCATCTGTTATCATCTGACCCTATATACAACCCCCTCACCCATCTGTATACGCCCCTCTGCCCCGCCCCTTGCTGACTGCTCTGTCACCAAGAGTGTTGTGAAGAGTATGTGAACAGTGTATTCTCATATAGTACATGGACTTGTAATTGAGGGAATGATAATCTAACTATCCAGACTATACTGTATCTTCCAGTCCCTCTGAGCCATTTTAAAAGCTGTATTTTCATGATTAATTAGGACTATTATCACTTGGTTTCCTGGATGTGGTTGGGGGCTGCTGTTTGACCCATTTTAACTTTTTAATTTTATATTTTTCTCAATTTCCTTTTCCCGAGTGCTGGACAGGAGCATGTCAGTATCGTGTTTCATCCCCGAAGCACAGAGAGGTCTACGAAGCCTCATGCCTTACACGTACAGTATGTTAGGGGAAATAATTTATGTGTGTTGAAGATGTAAATACTATTTTGGACAACTTTTTCTCTTTTTAAATGTAACGTTGGCAACGTGGCGGCAGAGTGGACGTGTAGTCGTGTGCTATGCGGCTGATTGATGTGTACTCGTTGGTTTTAATGCAGTCGGTGTGTGAGAGGCAAACGCAGCCCGCTGACTCCTCCTGTAATCATCTGTCTGTTTGATCGATCTGCTGCAGCCACCTCTCAGGTTTCAATGCCCTGCTTTAAGTCAGCGGAGGCGGCCATGTTTATTTCCCCACCATGTTGTACCTCTCTTCAGCGCTGGGTTGTGTTCATTAGGCACCAAACGGAAGAAAACAAACAGTGAGGAACTACCTGGACTTGGTCCGAATAAGAAACGCTAATGTTCGGTTCCTCGTTGCAAAATGCTAAACGCTTCCCGTTGCATGCCCCAATGAACGCAACCCTTTATGGTGGAAGACTACTTATGTGTGAGATCATGCTAGGCTGTGAATGGGTACCTGCCATCTAGGCTTGAATCCCAAATCGACCCCCTAATCCCTAGACAATCATCTAGGTCTGAGACCGATTTGGAGGTATGAGCACTATAACAAGGTGAAGCGATCACCATATTGGTTAAAGTTTCCACTCCATACTTTATAGAAGTGCCCTAGGGAGTAGGGAGGCTCTGGGTTGATCTGGAACTCAACCCTCTGGACTCTGCTATGCAGTGGCCCTTTGATCAGGACTATGAGAATCCTGCCATGTGACCACCAGTGGTAGTGGTGACACATGCCCTTAGTGTTTTTAGGGTGCGTCCAAAAGGATGCCCTATTTCCTATCTCTTCTTTCTAGGGAACCGGGTGCCATTTCAGACGCAGCCCTGGTCTGTAACTGGTAAGCCTATCCGGTCTTCTCTCAGCCTCTCTGACATACATTGTAGTGGGCTTCTTATCAAAGTTGGTGGATGAGGAGTATTTATAATATGTGAGTAAAGAAGGGAAAGCAAATAAAGAGCTGCTGTGATTTGACCTTTTTTTTTCTTCTTGTCGGCCATCTTAAAAATGGGCCACTGTAATCCTCGGAAAAGTTCCGTTCCACTTTTTAGTTCCGTAAAGCAGACTAGAGCAGTGAACAACACATTAGAACATAGCTTGATGGGCCTTTTGATGGGCCCATTCACAATGTGTTCATGGCTATCCGACTGAAGGTGTTAGTTCTTTATGGGTTACTTTGTAGTTTGTGAAGCTTAAGGATCTAGATGTGGAGCGGGATTATTCCAAATAGTACAGAGGCTCCTCACAACACACTGATTCCTTATGTGTTGAGAAGATTGAGTAATACAGGGTGGATGGAACTGTACAGGCTGACTGGGTGGATGGAACTGTACAGGCTGATGACAGTGGATGGAACTGTACAGGGTGGATGGAACTGTACAGGCTGACTGGGTGGATGGAACTGTACAGGGTGGATGGAGCTGTACAGGCTGACTGGATGGATGGAACTGTACAGGCTGATGACAGTGGATGGAACTGTACAGGCTGATGACAGTGGATGGAACTGTACAGGCTGATGACTTGGTGGATGGAACTGTACAGGGTGATGACTGGGTGGATGGAACTGTACAGGCGGATGACTGGGTGGATGGAACTGATGGTCTACCTCTCTCATTCACTCTACAGAACCACCCAATGACGCAGTGGCATGACAAACTTGAACTGTGGGAAGACAAAATAAATGCTTTCTTCTTAAATAAAATGTGTCCTTGTCAATTACTGTTATCGCACCAAACTTCTTGAGTGTCCCGTTTTATCATTCGTTGACCAGGATCGTAGAATCGTGATTAAATCAAAGTTTATTGGTCGCATACACAGTTTAGCAGATGTTATAGCGAGTGCAGCCAAATGCTTGTTACTAGCTCCGAACAGTGCAGCAGAAATGTCAAACAAGAAGTCAAATGTCAGAACGAGACCAGTTAACAACCCAAATAACACTCAGTAATCCAAATGCAATCTATACGTCTATACTAGTGTTGACACGATACCAGAATTTTGACTTCCATACCAGGTTTTGCTGAGGGGGATACCAGGTTTATTATACTCGATACCAGTGGAGGCTGCTGAGGGGGATACCAGGTTTATTATACTCGATACCAGTGGAGGCTGCTGAGGGGGATACCAGGTTTATTATACTCGATACCAGTGGAGGCTGCTAAGGGGGATACCAGGTTTATTATACTCGATACCAGTGGAGGCTGCTGAGGGGGATACCAGGTTTATTATACTCGATACCAGTGGAGGTTGCTGAGGGGGATACCAGGTTTATTATACTCGATACCAGTGGAGGCTGCTGAGGGGATACCAGGTTTATTATACTCAATACCAGTGGAGGCTGCTGAGGGGGATACCAGGTTTATTATACTCTATACCAGTGGAGGCTGCTGAGGGGGATACCAGGTTTATTATACTCTATACCAGTGGAGGCTGCTGAGGGGATACCAGGTTTATTATACTCGATACCAGTGGAGGCTGCTGAGGGGGATACCAGGTGTATTATACTCGATACCAGTGGAGGCTGCTGAGGGGAATACCAGGTTTATTATACTCGATACCAGTGGAGGCTGCTGAGGGGGATACCAGGTTTATTATACTCTATACCAGTGGAGGCTGCTGAGGGGATACCAGGTTTATTATACTCAATACCAGTGGAGGCTGCTGAGGGGGATACCAGGTTTATTATACTCGATACCAGTGGAGGCTGCTGAGGGGGATACCAGGTTTATTATACTCGATACCAGTGGAGGCTGCTGAGGGGGATACCAGGTTTATTATACTCGATACCAGTGGAGGCTGCTGAGGGGATACCAGGTGTATTATACTCGATACCAGTGGAGGCTGCTGAGGGGGATACCAGGTTTATTATACTCGATACCAGTGGAGGCTGCTGAGGGGGATACCAGGTGTATTATACTCGATACCAGTGGAGGCTGCTGAGGGGGATACCAGGTTTATTATACTCGATACCAGTGGAGGCTGCTGAGGGGGATACCAGGTGTATTATACTCGATACCAGTGGAGGCTGCTGAGGGGGATACCAGGTGTATTATACTCGATACCAGTGGAGGCTGCTGAGGGGGATACCAGGTTTATTATACGCGATACCAGTGGAGGCTGCTGAGGGGGATACCAGGTTTATTATACTCGATACCAGTGGAGGCTGCTGAGGGGGATACCAGGTGTATTATACTCGATACCAGTGGAGGCTGCTGAGGGGAGGACTGCTCCTAATAATAGAATGGCATCAGACACAGGGAAACTGCAACAATGCCTAAACCACGTCAGGGCACCAAAAAAACGTTTCCCTTTAATTAAAGTGCACATGCACTTAGCACTGTTTAGTTAGCGGTGGTTCTGTGGGCCACTGGATTGATGCACATAATCAAGATTATGCCTGGTAGGTATAGGCTACTTTGTTAACTTTTAATGTAGAATTTTTTTCGGGAACCCTTTCCATCTACCTGACAAAGGTTAGCCTATCATTAGCATTGCTAACGGCCACACAAGGTGGTAGACATACACACACACACAGACGGGCATTCCTGTGCCGTTGCCTCTTCAGATAATGATCAACTTGAGCACATTTTCTGATAAGTTCAATAGATTCAGTTGATTTCCAAACGTGAGACACATCTGATAGACGAACCGAAAGTACAACTACTGGACTGGACTGTTGTTCAGGTTTTGGTGTACTGTGCAACAGTTTATACCACAAAATATATACAAAGAGTATGTACAGCAGTAGATATTACAGTGAGCTATGTTGAGAATCCAGTGTATAAATAAAGTGTAAATACAATGCAATGTACAGTAGTATATATATATATATTACTATGAGCTATGTGAAGAATACACTACATGAATACACAGTGCAGTCAATGAGATTTGTTTTGTATATATATTTACACACTATGAGGTTGGAATAATATTGTGAAATATATAATGCCCTTTTAGTGTAAGAGCTGTTTAACAAAATATATATAATACAATAAACTGACATTTCAGCCTGTTTTGGTGGGAGGGAGTTTTGGCCTTCCTGGTGACAGCACCATGTGGTCAATTAGTCAATAGACCAATAAAAAAGAGTTCCAAACCTCTGTGCCAATAACAGCACATTTTCAGTTTTCCCCTCCCCACAACAACTCCCAGACAGTCCTTGCAAAAATCTTGCTTGAGAAATTACTCTTTGCTTAGAAGCTATTTTATTTTATTTTTTTACCATTTTAATTGAAGGTAGGTACTTAATTGTTAACCAGAAATGATTTGATATTGAGATAAAAATGGCTGCATTGGATATTGTTACTGTATAGTGTTACCTGAAGTTCATGCTAGGACCTGCAGGAAACTGCCAGGAAGTGTACACATGTAGTCCAATAAATAGTAGAGTAGTGTTGTGACTGTTCCAATACATGATTGAAGTATCTGTCTCTAACTTTTATTGTGTAATTGTTTTTATTGTGTAGTTGCTGCTGGTCCTGTCATGCAGGGCACTCTTGAAAAAGAGACCTTGGTCTCAATGGGACTCCGTGCCTAAATAAAGGTTAAATTAAACATGCGTCTTGCCCGTCACCGTTAGACCTGCCATCGAGACAGGTCCTCCATCAATCAAGCTCAAGCCTCCTGACCCTGAGTTGTGCGTCACTAACGGGTTCCACTTAAGTTCATCCTTCCTGAAACCACACACCTTGATTGAGATGGGAGAGATATAAGATGTCTGATCCTTCAGATAAAGTAAGGAAATAGTCTCTCTCGCTCTTGCCCCCTCTCTCACTCCTCTCCTCCCTTTCTCTTCTCCCCCTCCCTCCTCTTCTCTCTTTCTCCCTCTTTCTCTCCCCCTCTTCTCTCTTTCTCCCTACTCTCTTTCTCTAACCTCTCTCCCTTCTCCTCTCTTTCTCTCTCTCCCTCCTCTCCTCTCTTTATCCCCCCTCTCCCTCCTCTCCCCCTTTCTCTTCTCCCCCTTCTCTCTTTCTCCCTCCTCTCTTTCCCCCTCTCTCCCTCCTCTCCTCTTTCTCCCCCTCTCCCTGCTCTCCTCTCTTTCGCTCCCCCTCTCTCCCTCCTCTCCTCTCTTTATCCCCCTCTCTCCCTCTCCCCTCCTCTCCTCTCTTTATCCTCCTCTCTCCCTCCTCCCCTCCTCCCCCTCTCTCCCTCCTCTCCTCCTTTTCTCTCCCTCCTCTCTTTCTCCCCCTCTCTCTCCTCTCTTTCTCACCCCCTCTCTCTCTCCTCTCCCCCTCTCACTCTCCTCTCTTTCTCTTGCTCTCACTCTGTGGTGCTTTTCCAGTGTACTTGTCCCGCCGGCTCCATTCTTCTTCTCCATTGTGTACCATAAATATTTGTAATGGTTAGATATGTTAAAGAAGAACAGTGTTCCAGTACTTGCTAGAGGCTGTATAGGATGTTTGATCAGGAAATAGGGTGCTGTTGTTGTCTACACATGCTCATATCTGTATTGTAGGAATGCATCCCGATGAAATGTAGTTTTTCAAAGATGGAGAGGAAAGATGGTAGCTGGGCCCCTTCTCTCTCTCTCTCTCTCTCTCTCTCTCTCTCTCACACACACACACACACACACACACACACACACACACACACACACACACACACACACACACACACACACACACACACAGGATTTGGGAACAACCTCATTGTTCTCTGCGATATGAATTTTCAATCTGAGTTCACCAATTTCCCCATTTAGTTATATTAATTTATCTTGTTCATTATAACACATGTGCATGTACCTGATGATATTGCAGTGGTGTCTGTCTTTATGTTGCATCTTAATGGAGGCAAAAAGAGGACTGTGTTGCACGCCTATTAGTTTGAGGCTTCATAAAAAGAAACACTAAAGCACATTTCCGTGGCTCTTCTTGAGTTCTTTCACTATCAATGCAACATCTAACAAATGATCACTTCCCTTGACCAGTCCAGTGCAGACCACTCCACTCTGAATGTGTGTCTGTCAAAGATCCAATCTATTCACGGCACCAAGGGGAAGCTCAATGCCAGGAGACTGCAGAAGCTCAATGCCAGGAGACTGCAGAAGCTCAATGCCAGGAGACTGCAGAAGCTCAATGCCAGGAGACTGCAGAAGCTCAATGCCAGGAGACTGCAGAAGCTCAATGCCAGGAGACTGCAGCCCCCGGCTCAAGAGTTGAGAGGTCCAAGACATGGCCACCAGCCAAAGCGGAGACACTCTTTTTAGGAAAATAAAAGTCTGCCAAAGCGAACACTTATATAAGGACAACGAAATTCAAGAGCTTTGCTGGAGAAAAGGGCCAACGTCCATTTGAGTTAATATCGTCCAAGGTGGCTTAGCAGTTCAGACGTCTTTTTCTGTTCCGTATTGTTCGTGTCCTGTATATATATATATTTACACCTTTCTTCGCATATCTTTTATCTATTTTATTATCCAAGAACTCAACTACAAAAGCTCTCGTCCAAGGTGGCTTAGCAGTTCAGACGTCTTTTTCTGTTCCGTATTGTTCGTGTCCTGTATATATATATATTTACACCTTTCTTCGCATATCTTTTATCTATTTTATTATCCAAGAACTCAACTACAAAAGCTTTCCTGCAAAAGCTTTCCTGCAACCCGCTTCACCAATTACAAAAAGTATTATTTACCTCAATCTGAAAATCCATCGTGGAAGCTAGCCAGGGGCTAATTCAGAAGCTAGCCTGAAAGCTAACCAGAAGCTACTCCGATAGCTAGCCAGAAGCTAATCTGTAGCTGCCCCGAAATTAGCCGGTTTGCTGGCTAGCGTTGGTGTTTCAGCTGCCCACGTTTAGTGGTCATCAGCTATTCCTTTAGCTCGATAATCTACCGGCACTTTTGTGCAACGCGACTCGGACCGGAGCATTCCGGGACTCTTTTTCTCTCAGTTTCCCCGGATTCCAGCCGCAGGCTCTGGACACTTGTACCTTGATTTCGCAGCTAGCTAGCTGCAAACCGTGTGACTATTGGCTTACGTCGACCCCGGAGCAAACTCTAATCATTCTGGAGCTAGCCAGCTGAGGAGTTCCATCACCATCCGGACCCGTTTCTTTTGTTGCTGCTGCAGATACGGAACCCCACCGGGCCTTCACGACTGACTGCCGCGACTGACTGCCGACGTTATCTGCCCGAGGGATTTATCCAACTGGCACCTCCGTCCCGACGTTACCTGAACGCTCATCTGAGGCCCGCTAATCGTTAGCTGTCTTATCGGCTGCTATTTGAATAAGTATATTGGACAACTATTATTATTATTTATTTATTTAATTTTTTCCTTGGGTCACTATATCTATTTTGCCAATTTGGATTGATCCCCTCTACCACACGGAACCCCACTACACGGAACCCCACTAACCTACCGACGGAAACGCACGAAGTATCTACAAACAGACCTCCATCCTATGCTGCTACCGATAGCCATATACCCGGCCAGCTGTCTGGATCGCCACGACCCCAACCAACCTCTACTCACTGGACCCTTATTGATCACTCGATTAGCATGCCTCTCCTTAATGTAAATATGCCTTGTCCATTGCTGTTCTGGTTAGTGTTTATTGGCTTATTTCACTGTAGAGATTCTAGCCCTGCTCTCTATACCATATCTAACCTCTCAGTTCCACCACCCACATATGCGATGACATCACCTGGTTTCAATGATGTTTCTAGAGACAATATCTCTCTCATCATCACTCAATACCTAGGTTTACCTCCACTGTATTCACATCCTACCATACCTTTGTCTGTACATTATTCCTTTAAACTATTTTATCGCCCCCAGAAACCTCCTTTTACTCTCTGCTCTAGTAGCTCTAGGCGACCAATTCTCATAGCTTTTAGCCGTACCCTTATCCTACTCCTCCTCTGTTCCTCTGGTGATGTAGACGGGAATCCAGGCCCTGCAGTACCTGGCTCCACTCCTATTCCCCAGGCGCTCTCTTTTGATGACTTCTGTAACCGTAATAGCCTTGGCTTCATGCATGTTAACATTAGAAGCCTCCTCCCTAAGTTTGTTTTGTTCACTGCTTTAGCACACTCTGCCAACCCGGATGTTTTAGCCGTGTCTGAATCCTGGCTTAGAAAGACCACCAAAAATTCAGACATTTTCATCCCCAATTACAAGATTTTCAGACAAGATAGAACGGCCAAAGGGGGCGGTGTTGCAATCTACTGCAAAGACTGCCTGCAGAGTTCTGTTATACTATCCAGGTCTGTTCCCAAACAATTTGAACTTCTACTTTTAAAAATCCACCTCTCTAAAAACAAGTCTCTCACCGTTGCCGCCTGCTATAGACCACCCTCTGCCCCCAGCTGTGCTCTGGACACTATATGTGAACTGATTGCCCCCCATCTATCTTCAGAGCTCGTGCTGCTAGGCGACCTAAATTTGAACATGCTCAACACCCCAGCCACCCTACAATCTAAGCTTGATGCCCTCAATCTCACACAAATTATAAATGAACCTACCAGGTACCACCCCAATTCCGTAAACACGGGTACCCTCATAGATATCATCCTAACAAACTTGCCCTCCAAATACACCTCTGCTGTTTTCAACCAAGATCTCAGCGATCACTGCCTCATTGCCTGCATCCGTAATGGGTCAGCGGTCAAACGACCTCCACTCATCACTGTCAAACGCTCCCTGAAACACTTCAGCGAGCAGGCCTTTCTAATCGACCTGGCCGGGGTATCCTGGAAGGATATTGATCTCATCCCGTCAGTAGAGGATGCCTGGTCATTTTTTTAAAATGCCTTCCTCACCATTTTGAATAAGCATGCCCCATTCAAGAAATTTAGAACCAGGAACAGATATAGCCCTTGGTTCTCTCCTGACCTGACTGCCCTTAACCAACAGAAAAACATCCTATGGCGTTCTGCATTAGCATCGAACAGCCCCCGTGATATGCAACTTTTCAGGGAAGCCAGAAACCAATATACACAGGCAGTTAGAACAGCCAAGGCTAGCTTTTTCAAGCAGAAATTTGCTTCCTGCAACACAAATTCAAAAAAGTTCTGGGACACCGTAAAGTCCATGGAGAATAAGAACACCTCCTCCCAGCTTCCAACCGCTCTGAAGATAGGAAACACTGTCACCACCGACAAATCCACTATAATTGAGAATTTCAATAAGCATTTTTCTACGGCTGGCCATGCTTTCCACCTGGCTACCCCTACCTCGGACAACAGCACTGCCCTCCCCTCTGCTACTCGCCCAAGCCTTCCCCATTTCTCTTTCTCCCAAATACAGACAGCTGATGTTCTAAATGAGCTGCAAAATCTGGACCCTTTCAAATCAGCCGGGCTAGATAATCTGGACCCTTTCTTTCTAAAACTATCTGCTGAAATTGTTGCCACCCCTATTACTAGCCTCTTCAACCTCTCTTTCGTGTCGTCTGAGATCCCCAAAGATTGGAAAGCAGCTGCGGTTATCCCCCTCTTCAAAGGGGGGGACACCCTTGACCCTAACTGCTACAGACCTATATCTATCCTACCCTGCCTTTCTAAGGTCTTCGAAAGCCAAGTCAACAAACAGATTACCGACCATTTCGAATCCCACCACACCTTCTCCGCAATGCAATCTGGTTTCAGAGCTGGTCATGGGTGCACCTCAGCCACGCTCAAGGTCATAAACGATATCGTAACCGCCATCGATAGGAAACAATACTGTGCAGCCGTATTCATTGACCTGGCCAAGGCCTTTGACTCTGTCAATCACCACATCCTCATTGGCAGACTCGACAGCCTTGGTTTCTCTAATGATTGCCTCGCCTGGTTCACCAACTACTTCTCTGATCGAGTTCAGTGTGTCAAATCGGAGGGTCTGTTGTCCGGGCCTCTGGCAGTCTCTATGGGGGTGCCACAGGGTTCAATTCTTGGACCGACTCTCTTCTCTGTTTACATCAATGATGTCGCTCTTGCTGCTGGTGATTCTCTGATCCACCTCTACGCAGACGACACTATTCTGTATACTTCTGGCCCTTCTTTTGACACTGTGTTAACAACCCTCCAGGCGAGCTTCAATGCCATACAACTCTCCTTCCGTGGCCTCCAACTGCTCTTAAATACAAGTAAAACCAAATGCATGCTCTTCAACCGATCGCTGCCTGCTCCTGCCCGCCTGTCCAACATCACTACTTTGGACGGCTCTGACTTAGAATATGTGGACACCTACAAATACCTAGGTGTCTGGTTAGACTGTAAACTCTCCTTCCAGACTCACATCAAACATCTCCAATCCAAAGTCAAATCTAGAATTGGCTTCCTATTCCGCAACAAAGCATCCTTTACTCATGCTGCCAAACATACCCTTGTAAAACTGACCATCCTACCAATCCTCGACTTCGGTGATGTCATTTACAAAATAGCCTCCAAAACCCTACTCAATAAATTGGATGCAGTCTATCACAGTGCCATCCGTTTTGTCACCAAAGCCCCATATACTACCCACCACTGCGACCTGTACACTCTCGTTGGCTGGCCCTCGCTTCATACTCGTCGCCAAACCCACTGGTTCCAGGTCATCTACAAGACCCTGCTAGGTAAAGTCCCCCCTTATCTCAGCTCGCTGGTCACCATAGCAGCACCTACCTGTAGCACGCGCTCCAGCAGGTATATCTCTCTAGTCACCCCCAAAACCAATTCTTCCTTTGGACGCCTCTCCTTCCAGTTCTCTGCTGCCAATGACTGGAACGAACTACAAAAATCTCTGAAACTGGAAACACCTATCTCCCTCACTAGCTTTAAGCACCAGCTGTCAGAGCAGCTCATAGATTACTGCACCTGTACATAACCCATCTACAATTTAGCCCAAACAACTACCTCTTTACCTACTGTATTTATTTATTAATTTATTTTGCTCCTTTGCACCCCATTATTTCTGTCTCTACTTTGCACTTTCTTCCACTGCAAACCAACCATTCCATTGTTTTTTTTTAGTTTTTATTTTACTTGCTGTGTTGTACTCACTTCGCCTCCATGGCCTTTTATATTTTTATTTATTTATACATATATTTGTTTGCCTTCACCTCCCTTATCTCACCTCACTTGCTCACATTGTATATAGACTTATTTTTTTTTTTTCACTGTATTATTGACTATATGTTTGTTTTACTCCATGTGTAACTATGTGTTGTTGTATGTGTCGAACTGCTTTGCTTTATCTTGGCCAGGTCGCAATTGTAAATGAGAACGTGTTCTCAATTTGCCTACCTGGTTAAATAAAGGTTAAATAAAAAATAAAAAAAATAAAAAAAAATCCCTCAATGGAGAGGTAACCTTGGTGCCGAAGGGTACCGCTGTTTTATAACAGAGGTTGTTTAAGGCCTTGCCAGAGGATGCATTGAGTGTTTAGGCCTAAATGTAGGTGTACCTGTGAGTGTGTGTTGGGTATCCCCATATATGGTTGCTCTGTATTGACAAGATCTGTATAGGAAAAAGTCAGCAGACAGACAGGAAGCGGGCCCTAAATCATTTCCTGAATTTGCTAGGTGTTTCCTGTGTTTTTATTCATGTACATTGAGTCGAAAAAAGCATCCACTGCCTCCACACCCTCTTCTCTCTCCCTTCAAACATATCTGTCTGGCTACGGGAGAAGGTTTTGGGCACATATGTGCTCCATAATTCACTGTAAAGTCATGGAGTTGAGTGCTGGTGGCACCTGGAGAGCAGGTTAATAAGTAATAAACAGCAACCTACTGAACATTGCTGCAGGATCGTCTTCATTAGGCACCAAATGGAAGAAAACAGGCTGAAACTGAGAGGGACTACCTGGACTTGTCCAATGAGAAGAGCTCATTTTCTGCTGCAAAAGCACTTCAACACATTTTCTGTTACGTGCCCTAATGACCCAGACGATTGGACCTGGGCTTTAGAGATTCACCAGATCACATGCAGGGGGACAGTCAGGGGAGGGTGGGTTCAAAATAACTTGTTTTCATGACGCCATCAAATACAACAGGTGTAAATGGGTGGGGGTGAGGGATGGCAGTCCGACGTGTTACCGATTCAAGTTCAGCTCAACTCACATTTCCCCTAATGATTTACACTCCGCATTAGAAATTAGTCCAGAGGATTATTGTCTCTCTAGTCCTGCTCAGAGCCAGTCTCATCCTGTGTCTAGTTCTGCTCAGAGCCAGTCTCATCCTGTCTAGTCCTGCTCAGAACCAGTCTAATCCTGTCTAGTGCTGCTCAAAGCTAGTCTCATCCTGCCTAGTCCTGCTCAAAGCTAGTCTCATCCTGCCTAGTCCTGCTTAGAACCAGTCTCATCCTGTCTAGTGTTGCTCAAAGCTAGTCTCATCCTGCCTAGTCCTGCTCAGAGCTTGGGGTTGAAAGTAACAGGGAACCTCCCTATAAGAGACTCAGCTGGATTGGACATTGTATGACAAAGTACAATATGTTACACTCCATGTTTAGAGCCTTAATCTGATGCCAGGTCTCACGATCTTTTGCCCCTTACTACAACAACAACAACATGGGACATTGGAAGGCTCTATTTTAGGATGTGATCTAGCAACTCATTAGAGACAGACTAGATCCAGAGACAAAGGACAGTTTTCCCATCCCAGTGTTTGTTCCAGTGTTGGTCCCAGTGCCTCCGGTAATTACCTCTTGGCCTGATGAGGTTTGGGGACAGACAACGAGGGACATGAGAGAGGTCACTAATTGGAATAATGTAGTTAGAGAGAGAGAGATTCTTCCACCCAAGGGGGATGGTCAGCATGTCTGTCTGCCAGCAGTTGGGGAGATCTCTGTTTCTCCCCATGCCTCCTCCCTCTCAGTCTGCCCTGCCAAGGAATGCAGCCCCTATCCTTGTGTCACTGTGCCCTTAGATGGCAGAGCTACAACAGACCCTTCTGGAACACTTCATCTACCGAGCAAGCATCTCTGTTCACCAGCACTTCATCACTGGATGGCATCGACAGCCAAGTCTGACACAGGATGTACTTGGAACAGGGATTACAGGGGATCTATATCTACAGCCCAAATGACACCTTATTCACCTATATAGTGCACTACTTCTGACCAGGGCCCATTAATGGGAGTTTTGGAGTAGGAGGGTGGGGGTGGAAGAGGTAGTAGGAAGGTGGAACAGGTAGTAGGGGGGTGGAATAGGTAGTAGGATGGTGGAAGAGGTAGTAGGAGAGTGGAAGAGGGAGTAGGAGGGTGGGGGTGGAAGAGGTAGTAGGAGGGTGGAATAGGTAGTAGGAGGGTGGAATAGGTAGTAGGAGGGTGGAAGAGGTAGTAGGAAGGTGGAAGAGGTAGTAGGAGGGTGGAATAGGTAGTAGGAGAGTGGAAGAGGGAGTAGGAGGGTGGAAGAGGGAGTAGGAGGGTGGAAGAGGGAGTAGGAGGGTGGGGGTGGAAGAGGTAGTAGGAGG
Organism: Salvelinus alpinus; assembly: GCF_045679555.1. NCBI lineage: Eukaryota > Metazoa > Chordata > Actinopteri > Salmoniformes > Salmonidae > Salvelinus > Salvelinus alpinus. The sequence continues at coordinate 21,224,828 of NC_092086.1, forward strand.
GTGGAATAGGTAGTAGGATGGTGGAAGAGGTTGTAGAAGAGTGGGGGTGGAAGAGATAGTAGGAGGGTGGAAGAGGGAGTAGGAGGGTGGGGGTGGAAGAGGTAGTAGGAGGGTGGAATAGGTAGTAGGATGGTGGAAGAGGTTGTAGAAGAGTGGGGGTGGAAGAGGTAGTAGGAGGGTGGAAGAGGTAGTAGGAGGGTGGAATAGGTAGTAGGAGGGTGGAAGAGGTAGTAGGAAGGTGGAAGAGGTAGTAGGAGGGTGGAAGAGGTAGTAGGAGGGTGGAAGAGGTAGTAGAAAGGTGGAAGAGGTAGTAGGAAGGTGGAAGAGGTAGTAGGAAGGTGGAAGAGGTAGTAGGAGGATGGAAGAGGTAGTAGGAGGGTAGAAGAGGTAGTAGGAAGGTGGAAGAGGTAGTAGGAGGGTGGAAGAGGTAGTAGGAAGGTGGAAGAGGTAGTAGGAAGGTGGAAGAGAGAGTAGTAGAAGGGTGGAAGAGGGAGTAGGAGGGTGGAAGAGGGAGTAGTAGAGTAGGAGAGTGGAAGAGGTAGTAGGAGGGTGGAGGAGGTAGTAGGAGGGTGGAAGAGGGAGTAGGAGGGTGGAAGAGAGAGTAGTAGAGTAGGAGAGTGGAAGAGGAAGTAGGAGGGTGGAAGAGAGAGTAGTAGAGTAGGAGAGTGGAAGAGGAAGTAGGAGGGTGGAAGAGGGAGTAGGAGGGTGGAAGAGAGAGTAGTAGAGTAGGAGGGTGGAAGAGGGAGTAGAAGGGTGGAAGAGAGAGTAGTAGAGTAGGAGAGTGGAAGAGGAAGTAGTGCTGGGTGTCAACAACCGTCCTCCCAGAACTGACAGGTGGATTGTAGTCATCAGTGAGCAGAGATACATTAGATTGATGATGTCTGTGGCTGCATGCCAGGGTTGGGGTCAATTCCATTTACATTCCAGTCAATTCAGAAAGTAAACAAAAAAATCAAATTCCAAATGTTCCTCATTGAAAATAATTTGAATTTGAATGTCAGTGTTCTTTATGAATTGACTGATGCATGCAGATTCACACAGGCACACATGCAGGTGATACAGGCACACATGCAGGTGATACAGACACACATGCAGGTGATACAGACACACATGCAGGTGATACAGACACACATGCAGATTCACACAGGCACACATGCAGGTGATACAGACACACATGCAGGTGATACAGGCACACATGCAGGTGATACAGACACACATGCAGATTCACACAGGCACACATGCAGATTCACACAGGCACACATGCAGGTGATACAGACACACATGCAGATTCACACAGGCACACATGCAGATTCACACAGGCACACATGCAGGTGATACAGACACACATGCAGATTCACACAGGCACACATGCAGGTGATACAGACACACATGCAGATTCACACAGGCACACATGCAGATTCACACAGGCACACATGCAGGTGATACAGACACACATGCAGATTCACACAGGCACACATGCAGGTGATACAGACACACATGCAGGTGATACAGGCACACGTGCAGGTGATACATGCAAACATGCAGGTGATACAGACACACATGCAGGTGATACATGCACACATGCAGGTGATACAGACACACATGCAGGTGATACAGACACACATGCAGGTGATACAGACACACATGCAGGTGATACAGACACACATGCAGGTGATACAGACACACATGCAGGTGATACATGCACACATGCAGGTGATACAGACACACATGCAGGTGATACAGACACACATGCAGGTGATACAGACACACATGCAGGTGATACAGACACACATGCAGGTGATACAGACACACGTGCAGGTGATACATGCACACATGCAGGTGATACAGACACACATGCAGGTGATACATGCACACATGCAGGTGATACAGACACACATGCAGGTGATACAGACACACATGCAGGTGATACAGACACACATGCAGGTGATACATGCACACATGCAGGTGATACAGGCACGTTGATTGTGGTACAAAGCTGTTCCAGTGGGAAAGGTTCCTATGTGCAGTCAATGTTTCACAGTCAAAATCTTAGATTTTCCACTGTCCTTGAGGGGACTGGTCTTTGCTTTGCTTTCCCACAGAAGCCCATGGTAATGTCATTGAAATGTGTTGGAATAAGGTCAGGGGTCACCATAGGCTTTGTATAATGTACTTACCAACTGTTATCCCTTATTTCCAAAGCCTCTAGGGGAGTACCGTCCCTCTGAAATCAAAGGGTTAGGACACAAAGCCAACCCTGTGTATAAATGAAAGTCCTCTACCAAAAGGACGTCTCAGGGAGACGACATCAGGCCATTACATAAACAACATGTGGGAGAGTTATTTGAGATATTTCCTGGCTGTCAAAGGGTTGAATGTCTCAGTAGATGCATCAAGCCTGGCCATGGTGTAACCCATATGTTTCAGAGGAGGCTGGTGGGGGGAGTTATAGGAGGACGGGCTCATTGTAATGGCTGGAATGGAATGAATGGAACAGTGTCAAATATTTGGTTAATTTGTTTGATATCATTCCATTAATTCCATTCCAGCCATTACAATGAGCCCGTCCTCCTATAACTCCCCCCACCAGCCTCCTCTGATATGTGTACATGTAAGTATAAGTCCAGGATGCAGTCCAGACCGTGGAACATCCACGTTGCAGCGCGGTTGACATTTAAAGGTAATTTCTAATTGAACCGACATCTGCAGCTTTTACTTTAAATGCGATCTCCGTGACCGCGGTAACATTGCATAGCCGAAAAGGGCAGATGGGATTATACTGGTACACTGCCCTACTGCACTGGAGCCTCTGGGTTTGGGGCCCAACAAGGAGTACGTGGATATGGTGAAAGACAGGTCCAGAGAGGTGTAGTCTGACTAGACTACTTGGCTGTTTAACATTGATAGCTTGATCTCTAAGTTGTAAATAAATACCTGTGTGTAACTGGGTCTCAAGTGGTCTGCCTGATTAAACTTCTGGAAATAGTCTAGTCTTACAGGCTGTTTCATTCATTACAGAGGCTCTGGGCTTCATTTGCAAAGGTTCAAAGAAACAATCCCTGTTTTAATGTGGATGTGAAAGAAAGTGATAGCCTGGAGAGATTAGTGGATTTGATAGCTGAGCCTGGAGAGAAGACGTAGTCAGTAATTATGCCTTGGTGGCAGCCACCCACCACAAATCACCATGCCAAGGGAGGACATCTGTCCCTGTCTGTTTACTACAGGCCACAATGAGAGGGAGGTGGGTGTGTGTGCTTGTGGGTGTGTATGTGTTTGCGCATGTGTGTGTAGGTGCGAGCATGCTTGCTTGCATGAGTGTGTTTGATTGCATGAGTGTGTTTGATTGCGTGTGTGTGTGTACGTGCGTGTGAGTGTGTGTGTGTGTGTCAGGTACTGTGTTTGTAAACAAACAGATCGATGAGAGCCATCTGAGTAGGCAGGATCCCCTCTTCAGCAGATAATCACCATAGAAACATCCTTCCAGAGATGTGATGACAGTATATTTCAGCACCCTGACAGAATAAAACATCTAGATAGCTTGGCACAGTAAAAGCTAACTGCAATGTTGTCTAAAGGGTATGGAGACATCTTAAGAGACGTGCCAAATTCTGCCTCAGAAATATCTGACTTGCTGTAGAGGGTGTAATGTCAACCAATCAATAAATCAATCAATCAATCAATCAAATGTATTTTATAAAGCCCTTTTACATCAGCAGTTGTCACATATTGCTGTACAGATACCCAGCCTGAATCCCCAAAGAGCAAGCAATGCAGAGGCAGAAGCACAGTGTCTAGGAAAAACTCCTAAGAAGGCAGGAACCTAGGAAGAAACGTAGAGGGGAAAAAAGAAAAAGCTATATATAGTGTATCTACCATTTTAGGTCATGTTCATTAAGCACCATAATGAAGAAAACTGACTGAAACAGGAAAGGACTACTTGGACTTGGAAAAGAAACACACTTTTTCGTTTCAGTTGTAAAACTTTTTAAAACATATTCTGTTGCAAGCCCTAAAGAAACACAACTGGTCTTTGGGCTCTTGCTGTCTTCTTAAAACTAGTCCAGTTGTGTTCTATCAATTACATTGCTGCCTTCATTCGCCTTTACATAAACACCAGGACACCAACCACAGTTGAGTGTGTGAACGTCAGCGCTGGGCACTGTTTAACATGGGGAACTGTGCACGGCAATGGAAGATACACGAAACCCTCCCGGGGAATTAGGAGGGATTTCTTTGACATGTGACAACAACCATTGGCAACCAGCCTAAGAGGAGGGAAGGTGGGGGAGAGAGAGCTGGAGTGTCAGAGCCAAGAATAATATAATTGGTCCAATTAGAGATGTGTAATGGTCACCAGAGCTTGATAAGGGAGGGAAGGAAGAGAGGAGGGTGGTAGCTGGTAGAAACGTGACACAAGCACAGGGTAAATATAGGATGTTCCAAACGTGTGTTGTTTACGAGGCAGCTTGGAACATTTTCCGGATTATTTTAGAATCGAGACGGTCCAAGAAGGTGAAATATAATATCGTCTCATTGAGTATTATGTTGAGAAGGAGTAATGGAGGAGGATGGTTAACGAGCAGAACAGCTGCACCTCCTCACCACTGCTGAATGAATAATGGGAAAGGGCTATACCGAATTTTCTGACATGCAAGCCGAGATTTAATTTCAGAATTGGTTAAAGTTAGGTTACGATTAGGGTTAGGGTTAAGGGTTAAATTGGGGTCAGTTTCAGATTTTGGCTAGTCGGTTTGCACATCAGAAAATCTGTAAAGCTCTTCCCAAAACAGTGCCCTCATGATGCCTCTAGGTTTTACCAGGGGCTGGTCTAGTGCTAGTGCACATTACCCTGGAGGCAGCGGTTTGATCCCCGGTCCCGCTGCTCACCTTCTGTGCTGTCTATCCTCCTGAGACTAAGCAATTCATTTTTGTCCTCTGTAATGGACGTTAGTTATTGGCCCGTATCTCTAAGACAATAAATGTCACTGCGTTAGGTCCTGTTGTCCCTTTGAGAGGACATTATGGACTTTTCAATGACATCACACGTGTGGGCATGTCACCTTGATCATCTTTTCTTCCTCGTTCTTCAAAATGGCTACCATCACAACTACCATCACAATTACCATCACAATTAGCACATTCTATTGTAAGTTGGTGTCATTTTGTAAATATCCTTTTTCTGAGTTTAAAATCCTACTAGTTTCTAGTAGGTAAATCTCAGGAATAGTTTGGTGAGTTCAGAGCAGTGGGATAATTTCTTCACATGAAATAAGAGCTAAATAAGAGCATGTTAATGAATGCCCTCTGTAGTGGACATCAGGATGTGCTAACTATATTTTTTACGTACTGTACACATGTTCTCTGATGTCCACCACAGTGCACGTACAATAAAATTAAATAAGATTAAACTTTTTTCTTTGTAGCATCTTTTTGTCAACCTTAACACTTCTGTCATGTTAAAAAGAAATACATTTCAAAACTTTTTTTAGCTTGGTCTCATGAGGCTATATCTGCCAATAAAATCTATACAAATACAAAATACCTTCCAAAAGTTGTTTTAGCTTGGTCTCATGAGGCTATATCTGCCAATAAAATCTATACAAATACAAAATACCTTCCAATACAATCTACATGATTAGAGCACATCATTTGCTTCACATTTGCTATCAATGGAGGTATTGAATAATGCTGTATGGCATAATGTCATCAAGCAAAAACACTCTCTCCTTCAGTTGTGGATGTAAATGTGGACATTCTGGGTATGACTTATTCATTTGCCATTTTTGTTGCATCAGGCTTTGTTTCACTGACGCAGTAGTAGAAAAGGATTTTTGCCTGATTGCATAAATGTGTTTCCATTCGTGTCCTGCAGCCACACTGTCCCCTATTGATCTAACAGTCATGTTGTGGTGCAAGGCTGCAGGCCCTGGGTTGTGCAAGTAGAGTACCAGCCTACTCACTGAAACAACCAGGATGTTTAAGGCCAGGCTGGCAGCACGAACCAGACGTACTAGGATTAAACAAAGCACCTCCATGACATGACAGGGAGAAACACACCATGTGGTGGTGTCACTGGCGTTGGTTGTCACACATGGTGTGTTGTGGGTCGATGGGGCGCAGCGAGTTGTGGTGGTCACAGTGGTGGTGCCGCGGTGAGAACACACCGACCTGATTCTCTTAAATAACCACATCACTGATACATAAGGCATCAACGGTGAAAGATTTCACAGTTTGGTTCGGTTCAAAAAGGGTACAATAGTGACTGGCTTAGCTTGGATTTCTGCCGTTTCTCCCCCTCCCTCCACATTTTAATTTTAATTTCTCTACATTTAAAAGAAGATTTTCAACAAAATACAGCATGTATCCTCCACAGTGTTCTAATCCGTCATCGTCCACCTCCTGCTGCTGTATGCTGCTGCCGAATGCTGCTGCCGAATGCTGCTGCCGAATGCTGCTCCTGAATGCTTCTGCCGAATGCTGCTCCTGAATGCTGCTGCCGAATGCTGCTCTTGAATGCTGCTGCTGTATGCTGCTGCTGTATGCTGCTGCCGAATGCTGCTCCTGAATGCTGCTGCCGAATGCTGCTCCTGAATGCTGCTGCCGAATGCTGCGCCTGAATGCTGCTCCTGAATGCTGCTCCTGAATGCTGCCGCCGAATGCCACCGCCGAATGCCGCCGCCGAATGCTGCCACCGAATGCTGCTCCTGAATGCTGCTCCTGAATGCTGCTCCTGAATGCTGCTCCTGAATGCTGCTGCTGAATGCTGCTGCCGAATGCTGCTCCTGAATGCTGCTCCTGAATGCTGCCGCCGAATGCCACCGCCGAATGCTGCCGCCGAATGCTGCCGCCGAATGCTGCTCCTGAATGCTGCTGCCGAATGCTGCTCCTGAATGCTGCTCCTGAATGCTGCTGCTGAATGCTGCTGCTGAATGCTGCTGCCGAATGCTGCTCCTGAATGCTGCTGCTGAATGCTGCTCCTGAATGCTGCTCCTGAATGCTGCTGCTGAATGCTGCTGCCGAATGCTGCTGCTGAATGCTGCTGCCGACGTTACCGTGAGGTCACTACATGACTGTATTCTTTTCAATCATTGAGCTGCACTTGATTGACCATGGAAAGGATTCAATCCGGACCAAGTTTACTTTGAATGCTATCTCAGAGACTGTGGTAATGTTGTTTAAATTGCCTTTAAATGGTGCATAGCCGAAAAGTGGCGATCAGATTGAATCCCGACCCTTTTAATAGTACAATGGAAACAGCTCAACGTTTTTGAAAGTAAACCAATACTATTTGAATCCAGGTCTGTCTATGTCACCTGCTCCCAGATCTGTGTGCGCTGACCATAGGACGAGTTGGCTATACAGCACAAACAGGTCTGGGACCAGGCTAAGGTATGCCATCCCATATGCCTCCTGGTTCCCATGGTGGGGCATACACAGAGAGCTGGCTGGTAGCAGCAGTGGAAGGTATCACTCTCTGTAATTCCTGACCCCGTCTGTCCCTGGGTGTTCTCCCCTCCTGGAGGACCGTTTACATTTAGAGCCCAGCTGTCCTAATGGAAACATCCATAGTGCCCAGCAACCCTGGGTGAATAGACACTGCACTGCACTCATCGAAACAGCCTCCATACAAGTCTGTGCCTGTTTGTGACCCAACAACAAGGAGCTGAAAAGGAGCCCCTTTGGAGATAGTAGTATAAATAAACGTCTTTAATGCTCAGTTCACCATCTCTCTCCCTTTCTCCTTTCTCCCTCTAGCCCCCCTCTTTCCCTCTAACTCACTCCCTCTTCCATTCTCTTGTTCTGTTTGGGGTCTGGACACAAGGCTTTGCGTGCATATGGGTCACTCTTGACGTAGCAGCAGGAGAGGTTACCTAATATCAACAAACCCACAGACACAACAGTCAAATGGTAGTGCTACTTTGTTCTCAGAGAGTCACGACTGCAATAGCTGCTACATCTTATGACCCAATATAAGACTCCATAGCTGTGTTGGGGTTTGTTTCCTTGTTCCTTGTCAATCATTGGCTCATTGGTGAAATTAGCCTCCACGCTGGGCTCCCTGCCTGTGCCATTAAACCCCTACAACTCATCCAGAACGCCGCAGCCCGTCTGGTGTTCAACCTTCCCAAGTTCTCTCACGTCACCCCGCTCCTCCGCTCTCTCCACTGGCTTCCAGTTGAAGCTCGCATCCGCTACAAGACCATGGTGCTTGCCTACGGAGCTGTGAGGGGAACGGCACCTCCGTACCTTCAGGCTCTGATCAGGCCCTACACCCAAACAAGGGCACTGCGTTCATCCACCTCTGGCCTGCTCGCCTCCCTACCTCTGAGGAAGTACAGTTCCCGCTCAGCCCAGTCAAAACTGTTCGCTGCTCTGGCACCCCAATGGCGGAACAAACTCCCTCACGACGCCAGGTCAGCGGAGTCAATCACCACCTTCCGGAGACACCTGAAACCCCACCTCTTTAAGGAATACCTAGGATAGGATAAAGTAATCCTTCTAACCCCCCCCCCCCCCTTAAAAGAGTTAGATGCACTATTGTAAAGTGGTTGTTCCACTGGATATCATAAGGTGGTGTCACAATCGTCAAAGGGAGAGAGATGACCAAGGCGCAGCGTGTGCAAAATACATCTTCTTTAATTATAAGAAGAAAAATGAAACAAAACAACAAACAGACGAACGTGAAGCTATGAAAAACTAGTTGCAAACATGCAACATAGAACATAGACAATTACCCACAAATACATGATGCCTATGGCCACCTTAAATATGGCTCCCAATCAGAGACAAATGAAAAACATCTGTCTCTGATTGAGAACCACTCAGGCAACCATAGACATAACTAGACACATACACTCAACCATAGACTTCCCTAGAAACATTCACTCAACACAAACCCATACACTCTAACAAATCCCCCTAGACACTACAACCACCCAAGACAAGACAAAAACACAAACATACCCCATGTCACACCCTGACCTAACTAAAATAATAAAGAAAACAAAGAATACTAAGGCCAGGGCGTGACAGTACCCCCCCCAAAAGGTGCGGACTCCGACCGCAAAACCTGACAAATAAAGGGAGGGTCCGGGGTGGGCCTTAATATGGCGGCGGCTCGGGTGCGGGACGTGGCCCCCACTCCACCATTGTCAATATCCGCTTCAGTGTCTCTGGTAGATCCTGGCTGGCTGGCGGCTTCGGAAGATCCTGGCTGGCTGGCGACTCTGGCTGCTCATGGCTGGCTGGCGACTCTGGCTGCTCATGGCTGGCTGGCGACTCTGGCTGCTCATGGCTGGCTGGCGACTCTGGCTGCTCATGGCTGGCTGGCGACTCTGGCTGCTCATGGCTGGCTGGCGACTCTGGCTGCTCATGGCTGGCTGGCGACTCTGGCTGATCCGGTCTGGCGGAAGGCTCTGGCTGATCCGGTCTGGCGGAAGGCTCTGGCTGATCCGGTCTGGCGGAAGGCTCTGGCTGATCCGGTCTGGCGGAAGGCTCTGGCTGATCCGGTCTGGCGGAAGGCTCTGGCTGATCCGGTCTGGCGGAAGGCTCTGGCTGATCCGGTCTGGCGGAAGGCTCTGGCTGATCCGGTCTGGCGGAAGGCTCTAGCGGCTCCTGTCTGGCGGACGGCTCTAGCGGCTCCTGTCTGGCGGACGGCTCTGTAGGCTCATGGCAGACGGGCGGCTTTGCAGGCTCATGGCAGACGGGCGGCTTTGCAGGCTCATGGCAGACGGACAGTTCAGACGGCGTATGGCAGACGGGCAGTTCAGACGCCGCTGGGCAGACGGGCAGTTCAGGCGCCGCTGGGCAGACGGGCAGTTCAGGCGCCGCTGGGCAGACGGGCAGTTCAGGCGCCGCTGGGCAGACGGGCAGTTCAGGCGCCGCTGGGCAGACGGGCAGTTCAGGCGCCGCTGGGCAGACGGGCAGTTCAGGCGCCGCTGGGCAGACGGGCAGTTCAGGCGCCGCTGGGCAGACGGGCAGTTCAGGCGCCGCTGGGCAGACGGGCAGTTCAGGCGCCGCTGGGCAGACGGCAGACTCTGGCCGGCTGAGACGCACTGTAGGCCTGGTGCGTGGTACCGGAACTGGAGGTACCGGGCTAAGGACACGCACCTCCGGGCGAGTGCGGGGAGAAGGAACAGTGCGTCCAGGGCTCTGGAGACGCACAGGAGGCTTGGTGCGTGGTGCCGGAACTGGAGGCACTGGGCTGGAGACACGCACCATAGGGAGAGTGCGTGGAAGAGGAACAGGGCTCTGGAGATGCACTGGAAGCCTGGTGCGTGGTGTAGGCACTGGTGGTACTGGACTGGGGTGGGAAGGTGGCGCCGGATATACCGGACCGTGAAGGAGGACACGTGCTCTTGAGCACCGAGCCTCCCCAACCTTACCAGGTTGAATGGTCCCCGTAGCCCTGCCAGTGCGGCGAGGTGGAATAGCCCGCACTGGGCTATGCAGGCGAACCGGGGACACCACCTGTAAGGCTGGTGCCATGTACACTGGCCCGAGGAGACGTACTGGAGGCCAGATACGTTGGGCCGGCTTCATGGCATCCGGCTCGATGCCCAACCTAGCCCTCCCAGTGCGGCAAGGTGGAATAGCCCGCACTGGGCTAAGCACGCGTACTGGGGACACCGTGCGCTTTACCGCATAACACGGTGTCTGACCAGTACGACGCCCTCTTACTCCACGGTAAGCCCGGGGAGTTGGCTCAGGTATCCAACCCGGCTTCGCCACACTCCCCTTTAGCCCCCCCCCCAAGAAATTTTTGGGTGAGCCTCTCGGGCTTCCAGCCTCTCTTACGTGCTGCCTCCTCATACCAGCGCTCCTGGGCTGTGGCTGCCTTCTTCTCCTCCCTCAAGCGGCGATTCACACCAACCTTAGCCCAGGGTCCTTCTCCATTGAAAATTTGCTCCCAACTCCATTCCTCTTCTCTCCATTGCTTTAGTTCCTTCCCTCCTTCCTCAATCCGCTTGGTCCTGTTGTGGTGGGTAGTTCTGTCACGATCGTCTTCTTGAGAGAGTGAGGACCAAAACGCAGCATGAGGAAAATAAGCCATCTTCTTTTAATTAAACGAACGAAGATGAACATGAAACGAAAACACTATTACAAACAAACAAAACAACAAATGATCGTGAAGCTAAATAACGCAAGTGCCCAGACAAGCAACAAACGTTAAACAAGACAACTACCCCATGTCACACCCTGACCTAACTAAAATAATAAAGAAAACAAAGAATACTAAGGCCAGGGCGTGACAGGTGAATGCACCAATTTGTAAGTCGCTCTGGATAAGAGCGTCTGCTAAATGACTTAAATGTAAATGTAAATGACAATATCTTTAATTAAATCATTCAAAAACCTTTATTAATGCAATTGCAGACAGAAGTTGACAACAGGAACATAGCACACATGTTTCCGAGTAAGTTCTGCAAAATAGTCAAGGGTCCAAGTTATTTTATTAAACCCGAAGTCCAGCCTTAGTGATGTCACTGCCTACATCATTACCTTCTACTCATGAGACCAAGCCCATGCATCCACAGCTACACAAACATAGAGTTTCAGTGTTATCTAAAAGCTTAGCAGTAAATGTCCACTCCCCAATTTGATTTATAGTGGAATGTCTGACTAGTCTCTTATCTCTTACACTCCCTGGGAAGTTCTGTGTCTCTGCATCTCTTTTATCTTTTAGGCTCTTCTCACAGACACCCTGAATTCACACATTTCTCAGACAGTTTCTTTATAAGAGGCAGAAACTAGAAAAGTACTGTGGAACAATATTAAACCTCATAATGTATATATATTGTTATGCTGTAGTCTAGGACGCTATAAATGTAAGGAGGGAGGGGTCTTATAACCCCTCCCCTTCTATTAATACAACATAAGCATAATCAATTACTATAATACATCAAACATGTGGTACAACCCCTATCATGACCCCTAGGTGAACCCCTGACAGCTGCTACATCTTATGACTCAATATGAGACTCCCTAGCTGCTACATCTTAGGGCCCAATATGAGACTCAATAGCTGCTACATCTTATGACCCAATATGAGACTCAATAGCTGCTACATCTTATGACCCAATATGAGACTCAATAGCTGCTACATCTTATGACCCAATATGAGACTCAATAGCTGCTACATCTTATGACCCAATATGAGACTCAATAGCTGCTACATCTTATTACACATTATATGACTTAATAGACAGAAGTGTTTACTTTCCTGTGGTGGACAGCGATTGCCAGAGTTTATGTTCAAGTGGTCCGAATGGATGGCAAAGGTAAATCAAGGATTGCAGAGGGAGGAGGGAGAGGAGAATGAAAGGCTGGTGTAAATAACTGTTGAGTTGAGGAGGGAGAGGAGAATGAAAGGCTGGTGTAAATAACTGTTGAGTTGAGGAGGGAGAGGAGAATGAAAGGCTGGTGTAAATAACTGTTGAGTTGAGGAGAATGAAAGGCTGGTGTAAATAACTGTTGAGTTGAGGAGGGAGAGGAGAATGAAAGGCTGGTGTAAATAACTGTTGAGTTGAGGAGGGAGAGGAGAATGAAAGGCTGGTGTAAATAACTGTTGAGTTGAGGAGAATGAAAGGCTGGTGTAAATAACTGTTGAGTTGAGGAGGGAGAGGAGAATGAAAGGCTGGTTTAAATAACTGTTGAGTTGAGGAGGAAGAGGAGAATGAAAGGCTGGTTTAAATAACTGTTGAGTTGAGGAGGGAGAGGAGAATGAAAGGCTGGTGTAAATAACTGTTGAGTTGAGGAGGGAGAGGAGAATGAAAGGCTGGTGTAAATAACTGTTGAGGAGGGAGAGGAGAATGAAAGGCTGGTTTAAATAACTGTTGAGTTGAGGAGGGAGAGGAGAATGAAGGCTGGTGTAAATAACTGTTGAGTTGAGGAGGGAGAGGAGAATGAAAGGCTGGTGTAAATAACTGTTGAGTTGAGGAGGGAGAGGAGAATGAAGGCTGGTGTAAATAACTGTTGAGTTGAGGAGGGAGAGGAGAGGAGAATGAAGGCTGGTGTAAATAACTGTTGAGTTGAGGAGAATGAAAGGCAGGTGTAAATAACTGTTGAGTTGAGGAGGGAGAGGAGAATGAAAGCAGGTATAAATAACTGTTGAGTTGAGGAGGGAGAGGAGAATGAAAGGCTGGTTTAAATAACTGTTGAGTTGAGGAGGGAGAGGAGAATGAAAGCAGGTATAAATAACTGTTGAGTTGAGGAGGAAGAGAACGAAGGCAGGTATAAGTAATATAACAGGAGGGTTATTGAGTTGCGCAGTGATGGAGGCAGCCAGGTGAGGTGAATATTGTGTGGGATTAGTGCCAGAAACTCGGTCTGTTCTGAAGACATGTTGAAGTATAGCTCTGTCTGTTGTGAAGACATGTTGAAGTATAGCTCTGTCTGTTGTGAAGACATGTTGAAGTATAGCTCTGTCTGTTGTGAAGACATGTTGAAGTATAGCTCTGTCTGTTGTGAAGACATGTTGAAGTATAGCTCTGTCTGTTCTGAAGACATGTTGAAGTATAGCTCTGTCTGTTGTGAAGACATGTTGAAGTATAGCTCTGTCTGTTCTGAAGACATGTTGAAGAATAGCTCTGTCTGTTCTGAAGACATGTAGAAATATAGCGGGGATTGATCAGAAACCAGATAAGAAACTGTTAGGGTGTCCATATTAGGAAGTGACTCTGACACATCTTACATAAACATGTGACTGTCTATGGACACCATGAACTGTCCTATCCCTACTTCATATTTACATTCAATTCAATTCGATTCAACTAAGGAAACATTGGCAGATCACAAATAGTAATACAACATCAAGTACATTAACATCACATCAGCCCATTATGTCCCAACTAGAGGGGATCATTGGTAGTGGATGAGACTAAAGGGGATCCTGGGTAGTGGAGGAGACTAAAGGGGATCCTTGGTAGTGGAGGAGACTAAAGGGAATCATTGGTAGTGGAGGAGACTAAAGGGAATCATTGGTAGTGGAGGAGACTAAAGGGAATCCTTGGTATTCCCTTTAGTCTCACCGGGCTGCTGCCCAACCCGGCAGTGGATTGTGCCGGGTTGGAGCGAGCGGTCGCATTTCGCACTTCGCTCCGCAGGTAGTATAACTTTTCATTACATTTCATTATAGTACAACGGTTTGATTTGTCTGATCTTAGCAATTTCTTTTTAGCTAGCTACATAGCCGTCTTTGTATCAAAGATAATTGCGTAATTATCGTAATTCGTCGTCCTAACGTAGTCAACACTGCTATCTGGCCAGCAGCTAGCCAGCTAGCCAACGTCCACCGTCTACCGAATAGCAGCACTGTAGAAACTATTACACTCAACGGAACGACTTGATTAGTGTAGTGTTAGCTAGCTACATAGTTGTCTTTGCTGTCTTCGTATCCAAGATAATTGTGTAGTTTAGAGTGTGTAGTTTTAGAGTGATTATCTTAATTTACCGAGGTTAGCTAGCCAGCTATTTGTCGTCCTTAACGTAGGAAACACTGCTAGCTAGCCAACAGCTAGCCAACGTCTACCGAATAGCAGCACTGTAGAAACTATTACATTCAACGGAACGACTTGATTAGCGTAGTGTTAGCTAGCTACATAGTTGTCTTTGCTGTCTTCGTATCCAAGATAATTGTGTAGATTACAGTAATTATCTTGATTTACCGAGGTTAGCTAGCCAGCTATTTGTCGTCCTTAACGTAGGAAACACTGCTAGCTAGCCAACAGCTAGCCAACGTCTACCGAATAGCAGCACTGTAGAAACTATTACATTCAACGGAACGACTTGATTAGCGTAGTGTTAGCTAGCTACATAGTTGTCTTTGCTGTCTTCGTATCCAAGATAATTGTGTAGATTACAGTAATTATCTTGATTTACCGAGGTTAGCTAGCCAGCTATTTGTCGTCCTTAACGTAGGAAACACTGCTAGCTAGCCAACAGCTAGCCAACGTCTACCGAATAGCAGCACTGTAGAGACTATTACATTACAACGGAACGACTTGGTTAGTGTAGTGTTAGCTAGCTACATAGTTGTCTTTGCTGTCAAGATAATTGTGTAGTTTTTGAGTAACTGTCGAGGTTACCTAGCCAGTTACCGAGGCTACCTAGCCAGCTACACTTTCTAACTAAGTCAACAACGCAGCCACTGCTAGCTAGCCTACTTCAGCAGCACTGTATCATTTTTTGTCAATAAGATTTCTTGCAACGTAAGTTTAACTTTCTGAACATTCGAGACGTGTAGTCCACTTGTCATTCCAATCTCCTTTGCATTAGCGTAGCCTCTTCTGTAGCCTGTCAACTATGTGTCTGTCTATCCCTCTTCTCCCCTCTCTGCACAGACCATACAAACGCTTCACACCGCGTGGCCGCTGCCTGGTGGTCCCAGCGCGCACGACCCACGTGGAGTTCCAGGTCTCCGGCAGCCTCTGGAACTGCCGATCTGCGGCCAACAAGGCAGAGTTCATCTCAGCCTATGCTTCCCTCCAGTCCCTCGACTTCTTGGCACTGACGGAAACATGGATTACCACAGATAACACTGCTACTCCTACTGCTCTCTCCTCGTCTGCCCACGTGTTCTCGCACACCCCGAGAGCTTCTGGTCAGCGGGGTGGTGGCACTGGGATCCTCATCTCTCCCAAGTGGACATTCTCTCTTTCTCCCCTGACCCATCTGTCTATCGCCTCCTTTGAATTCCATGCTGTCACAGTTACCAGCCCTTTCAAGCTTAACATCCTTATCATTTATCGCCCCCCAGGTTCCCTTGGAGAGTTCATCAATGAGCTTGACGCCTTGATAAGCTCCTTTCCTGAGGATGGCTCACCTCTCACAGTTCTGGGTGACTTTAACCTCCCCACGTCTACCTTTGACTCATTCCTCTCTGCCTCCTTCTTTCCACTCCTCTCCTCTTTTGACCTCACCCTCTCACCTTCCCCCCCTACTCACAAGGCAGGCAATACGCTTGACCTCATCTTTACTAGATGCTGTTCTTCCACTAATCTCATTGCAACTCCCCTCCAAGTCTCTGACCACTACCTTGTATCCTTTTCCCTCTCGCTCTCATCCAACACTTCCCACACTGCCCCTACTCGGATGGTATCGCGCCGTCCCAACCTTCGCTCTCTCTCCCCCGCTACTCTCTCCTCTTCCATCCTATCATCTCTTCCCTCTGCTCAAACTTTCTCCAACCTATCTCCTGATTCTGCCTCCTCAACCCTCCTCTCCTCCCTTTCTACATCCTTTGACTCTCTATGTCCCCTATCCTCCAGGCCGGCTCGGTCCTCCCCTCCTGCTCCGTGGCTCGACGACTCATTGCGAGCTCACAGAACAGGGCTCCGGGCAGCCGAGCGGAAATGGAGGAAAACTCGCCTCCCTGCGGACCTGGCATCCTTTCACTCCCTCCTCTCTACATTCTCCTCTTCTGTCTCTGCTGCTAAAGCCACTTTCTACCACTCTAAATTCCAAGCATCTGCCTCTAACCCTAGGAAGCTCTTTGCCACCTTCTCCTCCCTCCTGAATCCCCCTCCCCCTCCCCCCCCCTCCTCCCTCTCTGCGGATGACTTCGTCAACCATTTTGAAAAGAAGGTCGACGACATCCGATCCTCGTTTGCTAAGTCAAACGACACCGCTGGTTCTGCTCACACTGTCCTACCCTGTGCTTTGACCTCTTTCTCCCCTCTCTCTCCAGATGAAATCTCGCGTCTTGTGACGGCCGGCCGCCCAACAACCTGCCCGCTTGACCCTATCCCCTCCTCTCTTCTCCAGACCATTTCCGGAGACCTTCTCCCTTACCTCACCTCGCTCATCAACTCATCCTTGACCGCTGGCTACGTCCCTTCCGCCTTCAAGAGAGCGAGAGTTGCACCCCTTCTGAAAAAACCTACACTCGATCCCTCTGATGTCAACAACTACAGACCATTATCCCTTCTTTCTTTTCTCTCCAAAACTCTTGAACGTGCCGTCCTTGGCCAGCTCTCCTGCTATCTCTCTCAGAATGACCTTCTTGATCCAAATCAGTCAGGTTTCAAGACTAGTCATTCAACTGAGACTGCTCTTCTCTGTGTCACGGAGGCGCTCCGCACTGCTAAAGCTAACTCTCTCTCCTCTGCTCTCATCCTTCTAGACCTATCGGCTGCCTTTGATACTGTGAACCATCAGATCCTCCTCTCCACCCTCTCCGAGTTGGGCATCTCCGGCGCGGCCCACGCTTGGATTGCGTCCTACCTGACAGGTCGCTCCTACCAGGTGGCGTGGCGAGAATCTGTCTCCGCACCACGTGCTCTCACCACTGGTGTCCCCCAGGGCTCTGTTCTAGGCCCTCTCCTATTCTCGCTATACACCAAGTCACTTGGCTCTGTCATATCCTCACATGGTCTCTCCTATCATTGCTATGCAGACGACACACAATTAATCTTCTCCTTTCCCCCTTCTGATAACCAGGTGGCGAATCGCATCTCTGCATGTCTGGCAGACATATCAGTGTGGATGACGGATCACCACCTCAAGCTGAACCTCGGCAAGACGGAGCTGCTCTTCCTCCCGGGGAAGGACTGCCCGTTCCATGATCTTGCCATCACGGTTGACAACTCCATTGTGTCCTCCTCCCAGAGCGCTAAGAACCTTGGCGTGATCCTGGACAACACCCTGTCGTTCTCAACCAACATCAAGGCGGTGACCCGTTCCTGTAGGTTCATGCTCTACAACATTCGCAGAGTACGACCCTGCCTCACACAGGAAGCGGCGCAGGTCCTAATCCAGGCACTTGTCATCTCCCGTCTGGATTACTGCAACTCGCTGTTGGCTGGGCTCCCTGCCTGTGCGATTAAACCCCTACAACTCATCCAGAACGCCGCAGCCCGTCTGGTGTTCAACCTTCCCAAGTTCTCTCACGTCACCCCGCTCCTCCGCTCTCTCCACTGGCTTCCAGTTGAAGCTCGCATCCGCTACAAGACCATGGTGCTTGCCTACGGAGCTGTGAGGGGAACGGCACCTCCGTACCTTCAGGCTCTGATCAGGCCCTACACCCAAACAAGGGCACTGCGTTCATCCACCTCTGGCCTGCTCGCCTCCCTACCTCTGAGGAAGTACAGCTCCCGCTCAGCCCAGTCAAAACTGTTCGCTGCTCTGGCACCCCAATGGTGGAACAAACTCCCCCACGACGCCAGGTCAGCGGAATCAATCACCACCTTCCGGAGACACCTGAAACCCCACCTCTTTAAGGAATACCTAGGATAGGATAAAGTAATCCTTCTAACCCCCCCCCCCCCCCCCTTAGAGTTAGATGCACTATTGTAAAGTGGTTGTTCCACTGGACATCATAAGGTGAATGCACCAACTTGTAAGTCGCTCTGGATAAGAGCGTCTGCTAAATGACTTAAATGTAAATGTAAATGGTAGAGGAGGAGACTAAAGGGGATCCTTGGTTGTGGATGAGACTAAAGGGAATCATTGGTAGTGGAGGAGACTAAAGGGGATCCTTGGTAGAGGAGGAGACTAAAGGGGATCATTGGTAGTGGAGGAGACTAAAGGGGATCCTTGGCAGTGGAGGAGACTAAAGGTAGTGGAGGAGAGTAAAGGGGATCCTTGGTAGTGGAGAATAGTAAAGAGGATCCTTGGTAGTGGAGGAGAGTAAAGAGGATCCTTGGTAGTGAAGGAGACTAAAGGGGATCCTTGGTAGTGGAGGAGAGTAAAGAGGATCCTTGGTAGTGGAGGAGAGTAAAGAGGATCCTTGGTAGTGGATGAGACTAAAGGTGATCCTTGGTAGTGGAGGAGACTAAAGGGGATCCTTGGTAGTGGAGGAGAGTAAAGAGGATCCTTGGTAGTGGAGGAGACTAAAGGGGATCCTTGGTAGTGGATGAGACTAAAGGGGATCCTTGGTGGTGGAGGAGAGTAAAGAGGATCCTTGGTAGTGGAGGAGACTAAAGGGGATCCTTGGTAGTGGATGAGACTAAAGGGGATCCTTGGTAGTGGAGGAGAGTAAAGGTGATCCTTGGTAGTGGAGGAGAGTAAAGGGTATCCTTGGTAGTGGAGGAGACTAAAGGGGATCCTTGGTAGTGGATGAGACTAAAGGGGATCCTTGGTGGTGGAGGAGAGTAAAGAGGATCCTTGGTAGTGGAGGAGACTAAAGGGGATCCTTGGTAGTGGATGAGACTAAAGGGGATCCTTGGTAGTGGAGGAGAGTAAAGGTGATCCTTGGTAGTGGAGGAGAGTAAAGGGTATCCTTGGTAGTGGAGGAGACTAAAGGGGATCCTTGGTAGTGGATGAGACTAAAGGGGAACCTTGGTAGTGGAGGAGAGTAAAGGTGATCCTTGGTAGTGGAGATTAAAGGGTATCCTTGGTAGTGGAGGAGAGTAAAGGTGATCCTTCCCATCAGGGATGATGTATTTTCATCATTCATCTTTCTAACACCAGATTATATTGAAATCTAGGCTTGGATTCATTTGCATCGCCCTTTGTCAGCTATGCACCTTTTGAAAGCAATTTTCACACACTTGCGGAGACCGCATTCACGGTACACGCTGCATATGTCGGCTAAATCGAAAATTACCTTTAAATGTCAAGCGCTTATAACGCGGATCTACTGCTGTTCGGACTGAATCCCGGCCCTAGTCTACCATTGGTAAAATAACACAATTCATACAAATAATCCAGGCTTCAGTTCTGGGAAAGGAAAGCATGTGCTGCCTGTCTTTGAAAGCAATCTGTCCCAGGTGTGACAGTGACAGAGGTCTCCCAGACCAGTGTTTCCCAACCCTGGTCCTTGAGTACCCGCAACAGTACCTCCAACAGTACCTCCAACAGTACCTCCAACAGTATCCCCAACAGTACCTCCAACAGTACCTCCAACAGTACATCCAACAGTACCTCCAACAGTACCTCCAACAGTACCTCCAACAGTACATCCAACAGTACATCCAACAGTACCTCCAACAGTACCCCCAACAGTACCTTCAACAGTACCCTCAACAGTACCTCCTCCAGTACCCCCAACAGTACCCCCAACAGTACCCCCAACAGTACATCCAACAGTACCTCCAACAGTACCTCCAACAGTACCCCCAACAGTACCTCCAACAGTACCCCCAACAGTACCTCCAACAGTACCTCCAACAGTACCCCCAACAGTACCCCCAACAGTACCTCCTCCAGTACCCCCAACAGTACCCCCAACAGTACCCCCAACAGTACATCCAACAGTACCTCCAACAGTACCTCCAACAGTACCTCCAACAGTACCCCCAACAGTACCTACAACAGTACCCCCAACAGTACCTCCAACAGTACCTCCAACAGTACCCCCAACAGTACATCCAACAGTACATCCAACAGTACCTCCAACAGTACCTCCAACAGTACCTCCAACAGTACATTTACATTTACATTACATTTCAGTCATTTAGCAGACGCTCTTATCCAGAGCGACTTACAAATTGGTACATCCAACAGTACCTCCAACAGTACCTCCAACAGTACCCCCAACAGTACCTCCAACAGTACCTCCAACAGTACCTCCAACAGTTCCTCCAACAGTACCCCCAACAGTACCCACAACAGTACCTCCAACAGTACCTCCAACAGTACCTCCAACAGTACCTCCAACAGTACCCCCACCTGTACCTCCAACAGTACCCACAACAGTACATCCAACAGTACCTCCAACAGTACCTCCAACAGTACCTCCAACAGTACCCCCACCTGTACCTCCAACAGTACCCACAACAGTACCTCCAACAGTACCCCCAACAGTACCTCCAACAGTACCCCCAACAGTACCTCCAACAGTACCCCCAACAGTAACCACCAACAGTACCTCCAACAGTACCACCAACAGTACCACCAACAGTAACTCCAACAGTACCTCCAACAGTACCTCCAACAGTACCTCCAACAGTACCCCCAACAGTAACCACCAACAGTACCTCCAACAGTACCTCCAACAGTACCCCCAACAGTACCCCCACCAGTACCTCCAACAGTACCTCCAACAGTACCCCCAACAGTACCTCCAACAGTACCTCCAACAGTACCTCAAACAGTACCTCCAACAGTACCTCCAACAGTACCTCCAACAGTACCTCCAACAGTACCCCCAACAGTACCTCCAACAGTACCCCCAACAGTAACCCCCAACAGTACCCCCAACAGTACCTCCAACAGTACCTCCAACAGTACCCCCAACAGTACCCCCAACAGTACCCCCAACAGCACCCCCAACAGTACCTCCAACAGTACCCCCACACAGAACACATTTTTATTGTAACCCTGGACAAGCACACCTGATTTAACTTTTCAACTAATCATCAAGCCCTCAATGAGTTGAATGAGGTGGGTTTGTCAAGGGCTACAACGAAACTGTGTACTGTTGGGGGTCCTGGAGGACCAGGGTTGGGAACCACTGTCCCAGAACAATGCCTGCATGAGAAAGGGACTACTTCATGTGTACTGTACATGACGTACCTTCTGATCTTTATTTAGACTCAACATGTCTACCACTGAGCAAGTCAGGCGGAGGATGATCCAATCACTATATCACAATCAATACCACACTGATGTATTTGTTAATGTGCGTCATGTTAATGTGTTAATGTGTTTATGTGTGTCATGTTAATGTATTAATGTGTTAATGTGCGTCATGTTAATGTATTAATGTGTTAATGTGCATCATGTTAATGTGCGTCATGTTAATGTGTTAATGTGTTAATGTGTGTCATGTTAATTTGTTAATGTTAATGTGTTAATGTGTTAATGTGTCAATATGTGTCATGTTAATGTATTAATGTGTTAATGTGTTAATGTGTTAATGTGTTAATGTGCGTCATGTTAATGTGTTAATGTATTAATGTGTTAATGTGTTAATGTGCGTCATGTTAATGTGTTAATGTGCGTCATGTTAATGTGTTAATGTGTTAATGTGTTAATGTGGGTCATGTTAATGTGTTAATGTGTTAATGTGTTAATGTGTTAATGTGTTAATGTGTTAATGTGTTAATGTGGGTCATGCTAATGTGTTCATGTGCTAATGTGTTAATGTGTTAATGTGTTAATGTGTTAATGTGTTAATATGCGTCATGTTAATGTGTTAATGTGCGTCATGTTAATGTGTTAATGTGTTAATGTGTTAATGTCTTAATGTGCGTCATGTTAATGTGTTAATGTGCGCCATGTTAATGTGTTAATGTGTGTCATGTTAATGTGTTAATGTGCGTCATGTTAATGTGTTAATGTGTTAATGTGTTAATGTGTTAATGTGGGTCATGTTAATGTGTTAATGTGCGTCATGTTAATGTGCGTCATGTTAATGTGTTAATGTGCGTCATGTTAATGTGTTAATGTGCGTCATGTTAATGTGTTAATGTGCGTCATGTTAATGTGTTAATGTGCGTCATGTTAATGTGTTAATGTATTAATGTGCGTCATGTTAATGTCTTAATGTGCGTCATGTTAATGTGTTAATGTGCGTCATGTTAATGTGTTAATGTATTAATGTGCGTCATGTTAATGTGTTAATGTGCGTCATGTTAATGTGTTAATGTGCGTCATGTTAATGTGTTAATGTGCGTCATGTTAATGTGTTAATGTATTAATGTGCGTCATGTTAATGTGCGTCATGTTAATGTGTTAATGTGCGTCATGTTAATGTGTTAATGTATTAATGTGCGTCATGTTAATGTGTTAATGTGCGTCATGTTAATGTGTTAATGTGCGTCATGTTAATGTGTTAATGTGTTAATGTGCGTCATGTTAATGTGCGTCATGTTAATGTGTTAATGTGTTAATGTGTTAATGTGCGTCATGTTAATGTATTAATGTGCGTCATGTTAATGTGCGTCATGTTAATGTGTTAATGTGTTAATGTGTTAATGTGCGTTGTTAATGTGTTAATGTGTTAATGTGTTAATGTGCGTCATGTTAATGTGTTAATGTGTTAATGTGTTAATGTGCGTCATGTTAATGTGTTAATGTGTTAATGTTAATGTGTTAATGTGTTAATGTGTTAATGTGTTAATGTGCGTCATGTTAATGTGTTAATGTGTTAATGTGCGTCATGTTAATGTGTTAATGTGCGTCATGTTAATGTGTTAATGTGTTAATGTGCGTCATGTTAATGTGTTAATGTGTTCATGTGCGTCATGTTAATGTGTTAATGTGTTAATGTGCGTCATGTTAATGTATTAATATGTTAATGTGTTAATGTGTTAATGTGTTAATGTGTTAATGTGTTAATGTGTTAATGTGCGTCATGTTAATGTGTTAATGTGTTAATGTGTTAATGTGCATCATGTTAATGTGTTAATGTGCGTCATGTTAATGTGTTAATGTGCGTCATGTTAATTTAATGTGCGTCATGTTAATGTGTTAATGTGTTAATGTGTTAATGTGTTAATGTGCGTCATGTTAATGTGTTAATGTGCGTCATGTTAATGTGTTAATGTGTTAATGTGTTAATGTGTTAATGTGTTAATGTGCGTCATGTTAATGTGTTAATGTGCGCCATGTTAATGTGTTAATGTGCGTCATGTTAATGTGTTAATGTGTGTCATGTTAATGTGTTAATGTGCGTCATGTTAATGTGTTAATGTGTTAATGTGTTAATGTGTTAATGTGGGTCATGTTAATGTGTTAATGTGTTAATGTGCGTCATGTTAATGTGCGTCATGTTAATGTGTTAATGTGCGTCATGTTAATGTGTTAATGTGCGTCATGTTAATGTGTTAATGTGCGTCATGTTAATGTGTTAATGTGCGTCATGTTAATGTGTTAATGTATTAATGTGCGTCATGTTAATGTCTTAATGTGCGTCATGTTAATGTGTTAATGTGCGTCATGTTAATGTGTTAATGTATTAATGTGCGTCATGTTAATGTGTTAATGTGCGTCATGTTAATGTGTTAATGTGCGTCATGTTAATGTGTTAATGTGCGTCATGTTAATGTGTTAATGTATTAATGTGCGTCATGTTAATGTGCGTCATGTTAATGTGTTAATGTGCGTCATGTTAATGTGTTAATGTATTAATGTGCGTCATGTTAATGTGTTAATGTGCGTCATGTTAATGTGTTAATGTGCGTCATGTTAATGTGTTAATGTGTTAATGTGCGTCATGTTAATGTGCGTCATGTTAATGTGTTAATGTGTTAATGTGTTAATGTGCGTCATGTTAATGTCTTAATGTGTTAATGTGTTAATGTGCGTCATGTTAATGTGTTAATGTGTTAATGTGCGTTATGTTAATGTGTTAATGTGTTAATGTGCGTCATGTTAATGTGCGTCATGTTAATGTGTTAATGTGTTAATGTGTTAATGTGCGTCATGTTAATGTCTTAATGTGTTATTGTGTTAATGTGCGTCATGTTAATGTGTTAATGTGTTAATGTGCGTTATGTTAATGTGTTAATGTGTTAATGTGTTAATGTGTTAATGTGTTAATGTGTTAATGTGCGTCATGTTAATGTGTTAATGTGTTAATGTGCGTCATGTTAATGTGTTAATGTGCGTCATGTTAATGTGTTAATGTGTTAATGTGCGTCATGTTAATGTGTTAATGTGTTCATGTGCGTCATGTTAATGTGTTAATGTGTTAATGTGCGTCATGTTAATGTATTAATGTGTTAATGTGTTAATGTGTTAATGTGTTAATGTGTTAATGTGTTAATGTGTTAATGTGCATCATGTTAATGTGTTAATGTGCGTCATGTTAATGTGTTAATGTGCGTCATGTTAATTTAATGTGCGTCATGTTAATGTGTTAATGTGTTAATGTGCGTCATGTTAATGTGTTAATGTGCGTCATGTTAATGTGTTAATGTGCGTCATGTTAATGTGTTAATGTGCGTCATGTTAATGTGTTAATGTGTTAATGTGTTAATGTGCGTCATGTTAATGTGTTAATGTGTTAATGTGTTAATGTGATAATGTGCGTCATGTTAATGTGTTAATGTGAGTCATGTTAATGTGCGTCATGTTAATGTGTTAATGTGTTAATGTGCGTCATGTTAATGTATTAATGTGCGTCATGTTAATGTGTTAATGTGCGTCATGTTAATGTGTTAATGTGCGTCATGTTAATGTGTTAATGTGCGTCATGTTAATGTGCGTCATGTTAATGTGTTAATGTGCGTCATGTTAATGTGTTAATGTGCGTCATGTTAATGTGTTAATGTATTAATGTGCGTCATGTTAATGTCTTAATGTGCGTCATGTTAATGTGTTAATGTGCGTCATGTTAATGTGTTAATGTATTAATGTGCGTCATGTTAATGTGTTAATGTGCGTCATGTTAATGTGTTAATGTGCGTCATGTTAATGTGTTAATGTGCGTCATGTTAATGTGTTAATGTATTAATGTGCGTCATGTTAATGTGCGTCATGTTAATGTGTTAATGTGTTAATGTGCGTCATGTTAATGTATTAATGTGTGTCATGTTAATGTGTTAATGTGCGTCATGTTAATGTGTTAATGTGTTAATGTGTTAATGTGGGTCATGTTAATGTGTTAATGTGCGTCATGTTAATGTGCGTCATGTTAATGTGTTAATGTGCGTCATGTTAATGTGTTAATGTGCGTCATGTTAATGTGTTAATGTATTAATGTGCGTCATGTTAATGTCTTAATGTGCGTCATGTTAATGTGTTAATGTGCGTCATGTTAATGTGTTAATGTATTAATGTGCGTCATGTTAATGTGTTAATGTGCGTCATGTTAATGTGTTAATGTGCGTCATGTTAATGTGTTAATGTGCGTCATGTTAATGTGTTAATGTATTAATGTGCGTCATGTTAATGTGCGTCATGTTAATGTGTTAATGTGCGTCATGTTAATGTGTTAATGTATTAATGTGCGTCATGTTAATGTGTTAATGTGCGTCATGTTAATGTGTTAATGTGCGTCATGTTAATGTGTTAATGTGTTAATGTGCGTCATGTTAATGTGCGTCATGTTAATGTGTTAATGTGTTAATGTGTTAATGTGCGTCATGTTAATGTATTAATGTGCGTCATGTTAATGTGCGTCATGTTAATGTCTTAATGTGTTATTGTGTTAATGTGCGTCATGTTAATGTGTTAATGTGTTAATGTGCGTCATGTTAATGTGTTAATGTGCGTCATGTTAATGTGTTAATGTGTTAATGTTAATGTGTTAATGTGTTAATGTGTTAATGTGTTAATGTGTTAATGTGCGTCATGTTAATGTGTTAATGTGTTAATGTGCGTCATGTTAATGTGTTAATGTGCGTCATGTTAATGTGTTAATGTGTTAATGTGCGTCATGTTAATGTGTTAATGTGTTCATGTGCGTCATGTTAATGTGTTAATGTGTTAATGTGTTAATGTGCGTCATGTTAATGTATTAATGTGTTAATGTGTTAATGTGTTAATGTGTTAATGTGTTAATGTGTTAATGTGTTAATGTTAATGTGTTAATGTGTTAATGTGTTAATGTGCATCATGTTAATGTGTTAATGTGCGTCATGTTAATGTGTTAATGTGCGTCATGTTAATTTAATGTGCGTCATGTTAATGTGTTAATGTGTTAATGTGCGTCATGTTAATGTGTTAATGTGCGTCATGTTAATGTGTTAATGTGCGTCATGTTAATGTGTTAATGTGCGTCATGTTAATGTGTTAATGTGTTAATGTGTTAATGTGCGTCATGTTAATGTGTTAATGTGTTAATGTGATAATGTGCGTCATGTTAATGTGTTAATGTGAGTCATGTTAATGTGCGTCATGTTAATGTGTTAATGTGTTAATGTGCGTCATGTTAATGTATTAATGTGCGTCATGTTAATGTGTTAATGTGCGTCATGTTAATGTGTTAATGTGCGTCATGTTAATGTGTTAATGTGCGTCATGTTAATGTGTTAATGTGCGTCATGCTAATGTAGCTTAAAGCCTGTTTAAATGGACAGGTCCTCAGACTGCATGCCTTGTGTGTGTTGTAAGTGAATGGTAGTCAACATCAAGAGATCAGCAGAGCATTGATTACCTGAGACCTGCCTGCTGTAACACTAACACTTCTCTTTTCTCCAAGGACTTCCTGACATGGAGGCCTTCTCCGGTTACCTGTCCCAGAGAGGAAGAGGCGAAGCGAGAGGGATAACTGGGCCCAAAATCTGTCTTCTCCAGCAGGTGGCATTTAAAACATTTAAAAAACGTTTAAAAAAATGTATTGCTACATGTGGCTTGATTGATGGAATAGAAGTTTTGTAATGATTAGGCTGTTACGAGTGTACTGATATAAGTAGGACACGTGACATCCCGGTAACTTGGAGAAAAAACACTTCATATTGGAGTTGTGGCAGTTATCACAAGGGTATCTGCCCACTCATTGGCTAGAATGGTCCCACCTGATCTTGCCTCCTCCTGACTGCCTTCCGTTTTTGAATACATTTATTTTCATTTTTAAACTGACCAATGGAGTATCTCGACACACATTTTTTTCACCTAGTTGGCTTGGGGATTTGAACCATCGACCTTTCAGGTACTGGCCCAATGCTCCTAACCTGGCACCCCATTACAACTGATCTCTGTGTATGTTGGTTTAATTATACTGTATCATACAGCAGCCTACTGCATGTTTACCCCTTTATACTGTGTTATATACTATAGATCTGTACAGTAGAAAGTTGTTAAATATATGTTATATACAGTAAGTCTGTGCAGTAGGTTGTTAAATAGATGTTTTAGATGTTATATACTGTACGTCTGTGTAGTAGGATGTTAAATATATGTTATAGATGTAATATACTGTATATACTCTCTCCCTCTTCACTCTCTCCCTCTTCACTCTCTCCCTCTTCACTCTCTCCCAGGAGTCGTCTCTCACTGTAATCATTACTTGTTGTCTCTCACTGTATTTCTGCTTCAACCCAGCATAAGCCACCTCTATAATCTCAGGCCGAACAAGGGACACAATTGTGGGATGACGCAATTGATCTAACCTATGTACAGTAACCTGCTGGATAATGAAAAGTAGTAGTATAATACATGGACACACACACACACACACACACACACACACACACACACACACACACACACACACACACACACACACACACACACACACACACACACACACACACACACACACACACAGTAACATTCATTATGGTTAGGAGTAGGGTTGCACATAGCCGTTTGATTCATGATTAAACGCACCTCATGGTGGTTTCATTTAGAACAGTTGCACTACCACAACAATACCGTTACCGTTGCTTTTCCTCCGATTTATGGCCTTATTATGATTGTAAAATAGAATCATAAACCACTGTTGGATCACACTGTGTTCATTATGACACCCATGATCTGATGAATTCTTCCATACTAGCTGGATTAGGACTAGCTGGATTAGGCTTTTCTATTATTTATGTATTTGAACTTTATGAGTTATTGAAAAGATTTGAAAACATACACTGAGTGTACAAAACATTAGGAACACCTTCCTAATATTGAGTTGCACCCCCTTTTGACTTCAGAACAGCCTCAATTCGTCGGGGCATGGACTCTACAATGTGTCTGAAAGCGTTTCACAGCGATCATGGCCCATGTTGACTCCAATGCTTCCCAGAGTTGTGTCAAGTTGGCGGGATGTCATTTGGGTGGTGGACCACTCTTGATACACATAGGAAACTGTTGAACGTGAAAAACCCAGCAGCGTTGCAGTTCTTGACACAAACCAGTGTGCCTGGCAGCTACTACCATACCCCGTTTAAAGGCACTTACCTATTTTGTCTTGCCCATTCACCCTCTGAATGGCACACATACACAATCCATGTCTCAGTTGTCTCAAGACTTAAAAATCCTCCTTCAACCTGTCTCCTCCCCTTCATCTACACTGATTTTAGTGGATTTAACAAGTCACATCAATAAGGGATCATAGCTTCAACTGGATTCACCTGGATTCACCTGGTCTATGTCATTCTTAATGTTTTGTACACTCAGTGTATATTACAATGGTGACCTGGTTATTAGGGTAGCGGAGTAATATCATATCATCAGCAACCAGCGCTCTGCCCCTGAGGAGCCTCACTACACCCACTGGGACAACTGTTTCCTTGCACTGAGCAGCCTGTCACCGTGGGAACGTGGTACTAATCACCCACCCACCAGGCTGCGACAAAGGCGATAGGCCACCTTCACATTTCACATTGACGGGACAGAGGAGGGATAATCGTATCTATAAAAAAAGGAGGAGGTAATATCACCCATCTGCCTGGGCGAGGGGATTTCTGTTCATCTGACACGACACTATGATCAGGGTTCCAGTAACCCTTTCCCTCTCTGCCAGGGTTTGGCCTCAATCAATGTTACCACTTGATTGGATCCTTTAATCTGGTTTGTTCTGGTTGAATTCAATCTAAAGTCAGAGGGAGGTGGATCAACTCTGTACTCACGTGATCTGGTGTTCCTGTGACTGTTACTCTGTGACTGTTACTCTGTGACCGGGGGTTCAATCCCCACATCCACCCTTCATGCCCCCTCTCTGTCTGTTGCTCATGAGGCTTACCTCTAGTGAAAAGGATTCTCCTTTTTTAAAGGGGAAATACACAGATGAAACAATAACAAAGTGTTTTCCCCACCACTGTTTCAGTAAAAAGCTGAGGGACGGACTGGATAAATGTAACCACCCTCACATTCATACACAGAGCTGTTGATGCAAGGACTGACTATCCATGATATCAATACTACGTGTTTAAATATGTTTTAATGCCATGAAGTGTTTGCTTACGTTTACTTTGTTTACAAACATTGGAGTAAAACAAGCTTATATATTTTGGGTTCTGATGGGGTACGACAGTTAAACTAAGCTCATGAGGCATTTATAAGTTATATTATTAAAAAATAAATTGGTACATATCATTAAATTGATCTAGCAACTACAGATTGCCTCTTTAAAGGAAGAACTTTCAAAATAAGGTATGTTTCCATGGTGATAGGAGTTAATAGCAGTTTCCCACTCCTATAGAATTCTATGGGTTTGAGAAGATCATACATTACAGGGAGTCTCTTAACCTTGGGCTTAGCAGATGACCTATCATGGTCAAGTTCAGGGGAGTAACATTTGTTATGGTTGGCTTCAAGTAAAGTATTATTACTGTTTATTTGCAGCTACTATCCAGTGTTGCGTTGCTATCCGTTTTAATGAATTAACAATCCAATAGCAGAAGCTGTTATTATCTTGTCCAATGATAGAAAAGTCCTTGATCTGAGCATCCAATACAAGGCTAGTCCTTACAAGGCTATCAACCAATCAGCTACTGAGGAATGTGGTCAGTGGTCGCCTCTGGAGAGACTGACCAACAGTGACCATTATAGCAGGCAGAAAGGGAGCAACAGCGGCATCTCAAGTGACAAACAAAGATTTGGCGAACCCCAGCTGCTTAAACCAGCTCCACTTACTTCCTGATTGGTCGCCAACACCAATAGCACCCTAAAAATAATCATGAAATGGCATATGATTAACTTTCAAACATCAAC
Source organism: Salvelinus alpinus (assembly GCF_045679555.1). Lineage (NCBI taxonomy): Eukaryota > Metazoa > Chordata > Actinopteri > Salmoniformes > Salmonidae > Salvelinus > Salvelinus alpinus. Next base: position 21,255,308 of record NC_092086.1, read on the forward strand.
AAGGACAATGGGATCCCCACATACAGACACAGCAGACAGTAGACATAAACAACATGTAAAAACCTCTTACTCACACCCCTCCCTCTCTCCTCCTTGTTGACATATTCACCTGAACCTCCACACACACCCATCACATCAACACCTCCACACTACTCTAGGCAGGTTGGCATTTATTGGGATGAATCTTTTCCTGGAGGCAGCTCTGCAGAGTGGTCACTAGCTGTCCTAACCACAAAGGCATAACATCTGATTTTAAACATAACCCTAACCTTAACCACACTGCTAAACTTATGCCTAACATTGGTTTTCATGCATGTTTTATGATATAGCTGGCCCATCTAGCGGAAACCACTCAGCTCTGCCTCCAGGACAAGAGTCATCCCAATAAACGTCAACCTGCCTTATCTACACCCCCCTGCGCGCACGTTCTCGCTCTCCCCCCCCCCCAACCACTGACGTCAGCGGTTGCCAGGACCGTGCAAACCCCAGATGGCCCGGTGGGCCTGGCGTTGTGCCACTTTCAGGTGTAGAGAGAAGTTTGGCCTCAGGGGGGTTGTGTGGCACTGTGCAGTGGAAATATCAAATGTTCTTTCACAATGAACAATCTGAACATCTACACAACATGGTGTGGCAAACATGGCAGGTCATTTGAAATTCACAGGATGTTATGACCGCTTTGGTATTATTTAAACTGCCTGCATAATGGCTCTTTGAGGAGTGTTTCAGGTCTGTAGAATGCTCCTTTGAGGAGTGTTTCAGGTCTGTAGAATGTGTCTTTGAGGAGTGTTTCAGGTCTGTAGAATGTGTCTTTGAGGAGTGTTTCAGGTCTGTAGAATGTGTCTTTGAGGAGTGTTTCAGGTCTGTAGAATGCTCTTTGAGGAGTGTTTCAGGTCTGTAGAATGCCTCTTTGAGGAGTGTTTCAGGTCTGTAGAATGCCTCTTTGAGGAGTGTTTCAGGTCTGTAGAATGCCTCTTTGAGGACTGTTTCAGGTCTGTAGAATGCCTCTTTGAGGAGTGTTTCAGGTCTGTAGAATGCCTCTTTGAGGAGTGTTTCAGGTCTGTAGAATGCCTCTTTGAGGACTGTTTCAGGTCTGTAGAATGCCTCTTTGAGGAGTGTTTCAGGTCTGTAGAATGCCTCTTTGAGGAGTGTTTCAGGTCTGTAGAATGCCTCTTTGAGGAGTGTTTCAGGTCTGTAGAATGCTCCTTTGAGGAGTGTTTCAGGTCTGTAGAATGTGTCTTTGAGGAGTGTTTCAGGTCTGTAGAATACCTCTCTGAGGAGTGTTTCAGGTCTGTAGGAGTGTTTCAGGTTAAAACACATATGACTACGTGTCCTCACTATGGACTGAATGCTGCTGGTGCTGCTCTAACTGGTATTTCAGCAGGCCCAGTGAATGGAAACAGCCTGATGTGTCCAACACACTGTAGCTGTCATTGGATTCTCTTTTTACTCCCCAGAGTCATGATACCCTCAGCTGGCAAAGACTGGGCCAATGTAAGTGTTGACAGGCGTGTGTGTGTGTGTGTGTGTGTGTGTGTGTGTGTGTGTGTGTGTGTGTGTGTGTGTGTGTGTGTGTGTGTGTGTGTGTGTGTGTGTGTGTGTGTGTGTGTGTGTGTGTGTGTGTGTGTGTGTGTGTGTGTGTGTGTGTGTGTGTGTGTGTGTGTGTGTGTGTGTGTGTGTGTGTGTGTGGGGGGGGTTGTATTTCAGACTTGTCAGACCTCTTTCCTATATCGAATATCAAAATGTTCCAGTGTAAGTGAAAGCTTCTGTAAATAGCTTTATCCCCCCCTCTCTGTATCTCTGGCACAAGCAAACACACACACACACACACACACACACACACACACACACACACACACACACACACACACACACACACACACACACACACACACACACACACACACACACACACACACACACACACACACACACACACACACACACACTCAGCTCCTATGCTGTGTGCTGGGTCACACCATCAACTCAGTGATATTGACACATGCCAAGATGTCTGGCTTCCATTAGAGCCCTCTTTTAGCGTCTTCTTTTAATCCCCCACTGAAACCACACTAGCCTCTATCCATCCCTCTTCATCTTTCTCCCTGACATAGAGGAGCTCAATGGATCAAGTCCCAGAAAGTTGTTTTTACAAGGCCTAACTACAGATATTTGTTGCTGCTGTGTTCCCCATGGTACCTGAACCTCAGTGGACAAAACTGGCTGAAATGACGTAATTAGAACCAGGTTCCAACCAGTTCTGGTTGGCAACTTGTTGTTATTGACTGGTTGTGTAATCTGACTATAATGAAGTCATCACAGACAGCTCCGACCTCTGGAACCTGACCTCTGTGTTCTACTGTATAGCGACCAGAAAACAGTTGGTGAATCTGAGTTAGCTTGTGTCTCTTTGCAACGCTACTTACTGCAGGGCGAATGCAACTCAAAGGTGAGCGGCAACTTGATCACCCTCGAGGATGAGAGCTGAGGACACCATCAGCACACGGCGACGTTGAGCGGTTCCTAATCAGTCAAAATGTCAGTCCACAACTATCACACACACACACACACACACACACACACACACACACACACACACACACACACACACACACACACACACACACACACACACACACACACACACACACACACACACACACACACACACACACACACACACACACACACACACACACACACACACACACACACACACACACACACTCTGGAGGTCACCATGAAGAAGACACAACACATTGTAAAATGAAAGTAGGACCAAGGCACTCTTCATATAATTAATTAAAATGCCTTTATTTGTATGGCATGTTCAATGGAAACTAAGTTTAAACACTCTGACGTGTTTCGGCTGCATGGCCTTCGTCAGGGAGTACTCTTTTGAACAGCTTTTTCCAATCAACCCTGATTTGAAGAGGGAGTGGTTACAGAATTGATTGGACAACACCTGGTAAGTTAAACTATAGACATTAAAAAGTGAAATATTGTAGATAAGTTATACAAAATGCAAATCAAGTTTAGAAGCATCACAACCACTAGAAAGGTAGTTCTAACCTTGAATAGGATTGGGCAAAGTGGTCAGAATAGGAGAGCTGTCTATTTTACAGTACACCAGAACACAGCAAACATGGACCACAACAGTCTAAACATAGCTGAGGGAAATAGAGCAATATGTCCATTACACGGTGTATCTTGTATGAGTTGTAACCTGGTCATCAGCAGGGCCATCAAGTGGCTCCCTTACTGAAGTGTCGTCTTTCATCTGTCCAGAGAGGAAATAGCTGCTGCCTGCAGGTCTGGTGATGCGGAGGTAGGTTGGCCTTCGGTAAAAATATATCTGTTGGGATCACCATTTGCTCATCATTCCAAGACTAAGATTCCCTGTATCATTCTGAAAGGTTGACGGTTCAATTCCCACAAGGATCACATACAAAACATGCATGAACTCCCTGTACGGTGTGTCACGTCCGATAAGAGCGTCTGCTAAGTGGCATATATTCCATTCTGGGAATATACTGAGAAAGCACAGCGCCTTCAGGAAGTATTCATACCCCTTGACTTATTCCACATTTTGTATTACAGCCTGAATTCAAAATGGATTAAATAAAAATAAATCTTTCACCCATCTACACACAATACCCCATAATGACAAAGTGAATACATGTTCTTAGGAATTGTTGCTAATTTATTGGAAATTAAAAACATAAATATTTAATTTACAGAAGTATTCACACCCCTGAGTCAATACTTTGTATACTTTGTGTATGTATTTGGCAGCGATTACAGCTGTGAGTCTTTTTGGGTAAGTCTCTAAGAGATTTCCATACCTGGATTGTGCAACATTTGCCCATTATTCTTTTCAAAATTCTTCAAGCTCTGTCAACTTGGTTTTTGATCATTGCTAGACAACCATTTTCAGGTCTTAGATTTTCAAGTACGTTTAAGTCAAAACTGTAACTTGGCCACTCAGGAACATTCACTGTCTTCTTGGTAAGCAACTCTAGTGTAGATTTGGCCTTATTTTTAGGTTATTATCCTGCTGAAAGGTGAATTAATCTCCCAGTGTCTGGTGGAAAGCAGACTGAACCAGGTTTTCCTCTAGGATTTTGTATGTGCTTATCTCCATTCCGTTTCTTTTTATCCTGAAAAACTCCACAGTCCTTAACGTTTACAAGCATACCCATAACATGATGCAGCCACCACTATGTTTGAAAATATGGAGAGTGGTACTCAGTAATGTGCTGTATTGGATTTGCCCCAAACGTAACACTTTGTATTCAGGACAAAAAGTTTAAAAAAAAGCTTTGCAGCAAGTGCTTTGATGCAAACAGATGCATGCAATATTTTTTATTATGTTCAGGCTTCCTTCTTTTCACTCTGTCAATTAGTTTCGTATTACAAAGTAATTACAATGTTGTTGATCCATCCTCAGTCTTCTCCTATCACAGCCATGTAACTGTTTTAAAGTCACCATTGGCCATATTGTTGAAATCCCTGAGCGGTTTCCTTCCTTTCCAGCAACTGAGTTAGGAAGGATGCCTGTATCTTTGTATTGACGGGGTGTATTGATACACTATCCAAAGTGTAAATAATAATTTTCCCATGCTCAAAGGGATATTCAATGTCTGCTTTTTTAATTGATAAAAACATAATTCCACTTTGACATTATGGGGTTTTGTATGTAGGCCAGAGACAAAAAAATATATACATTTAATCAATTTTAAATTCAGGCTGTAACACAACAAATGTTGAAAAAGTCAAGGGGTGAGAATACTTTCTGAAGGCACTGTCAGTAAGTGAAATTTTAGCCCAGATTTCATATCTGTCACATGTTGTTATTTATACCCTCTGACCAAGTGTATTTGGTCTGATTTCAGATCTTAACTGGAACGCAAGATCAGACATTCTAATTTGGTTGTTGGGTGACATGGGTAAGATCTCTGAAGACGGATCCTTATCACTGATGCTGTTGAATCACTTTCCTTTTGCACTTCTCCCTGATGCCTCATCTGGGTCAGGATCAGACAATATGAGAACAGAGTCAAGGTGCAGACAAAATACAACTTTCACATGGGAGGGAAACAGGCACAGCTCTCCTTTATTTGGAGCTAAAAATCATTGACATCTGTCGTCATTGTCTGTCTTCACAGAGATCAACAGCCGCTATCAGAATAGAAAAAGCTAAAGTCTGAAAGTTTAAGGGATGGATTCAATGCGGACCACGGAAGATCAACATTATAGCATGATCGAAGATTAAAGGTAATTTCTAATTGAGCCGACATATGCAGTGTTACCGTAAATGCAGTCTCTGCGAATGAGGGAACATTGCCTTTAAATTTCAATCGAGCTATAGCGCGGATCGTCTGCAGTACGGACAGAATCTAGGCCTAAATCAACAGCAGCACGAGGCCACACATGAAGACAGAAACAAGGTAGAACAGCCCTGTTGGATTGATCCATGCTTTGACCAGTTCCGTGTCAGTCAGTCCCTTGGGCCGTCTTCAATACACCTGCTGTAGAAAGGATGATCCGTCTGTAATCCATGGAGCGTTGCCCATGTGGCACAGCTTATTAGTTTATCAGACGCCTTTATTAGTGTCTGTATCAGCAGTACTAGTGTATCAGACACCTTTATTTGGGGCGGCAGGTAGCCTAGTGTTTAGAGCGTTGGACTAGTAACCGGAAGGTTGCAAGATCAAATCCCTGAGCTGACAAGGTAAAAAACTGTCGTTCTGCCCCTGAACAAGTCAGTTAACCCACTATTCCTAGGCTGTCATTCAAAATAAGAATTTGTTCTTAACTGACTTGCCTAGTTAAATAAAGGTAAATAAAACGAGGATCAGACTCCTTTATTAGTGTATCGGACACCTGCATTAGTATCTGTATATTATATTGGGATATGTACAGTGCATTTGGAAACTATTCAGACCCCTTCCCTTTTTCCACAGTCTTATTCATTACAGTCTTATTCTAACCTTGATGTAATCCTTTGGGTATGGTCCAATGCAGTCCTGTGCTCAGAAACTATGACACAAATAAATACTAGTACATTTCATGGAGTATGTTTTCATCTGTATGTTTTGAAAGGAGCAACCCGAGCTTGGCGACCCGATATCTCAACTCCACACTCATGATCACACATTGATAGATCTTAGTTAGAGCTGGTGTCTGGTGAGCATGGTCTAGAACAGTAAATTCTCTGACCTTTAAATTCCTGGTAAAAAGTTCAGGATTCCCCCTTGAATGACACATTTAATTCAATCTAAATATGTCGAGACAAGAAATTGTCCAGATATCTATCTCTTCCTGCGTAATAAATGTGTCTGTGATTTCAACACTGTGTATAAATATGTCAAAAGGAAATGAGCCAGATGTATTCACAACTTTTACATAGAAGTAAAAGTGGAGCAGGAAAGAAACATGATTTACTGAGTTTCGCTTCTATGGCATTTTGGGTCAAAGCATTTTTTTTTTCAAGACGACCCTGGCGGGCCACGTCATATTGGTTCCAGAGGGGTCATATTGGTTCCAGAGGGGCCAAATCTGGTAGGCAATTAATCAAAGTTATGAAAACATAGGACACTAAAGAGGCCTTTCTATTGACTCTGAAAAACACCAAAAGAAAGATGCCCAGGGTCCCTGCTCATCTGCGTGAACGTGCCTTAGGCATTTGTCTCACCAGGGGGGATGTTCAGGTTCTCGTTTATCGTAGAAGGAATGAGCGTTACACCGAGGCCTGTACTCTGGAGTGGGATTGATTTGGAGGTGGAGGGTTCGTCATGGTCTGGGGCGGTGTGTCACAGCATCATCGGACTGAGCTTGTTGACATCCTCCTCCCTCATGTGGAACCCTTCCTGCAGGCTCATCCTTACATGATCCTCCAGCATGACAATGCCACCAGCCATACTGCTCGTTCTGTGCGTGATTTCCTGCAAGACAGGAATGTCAGTGTTCTGCCATGGCCAGCGAAGAGCACGGATCTCAATCCCATTGAGCACGTCTGGGACCTGTTGGATCGAAGGGTGAGGGCTAGGGCCATTCCCCCCAGAAATGTCCGGGAACTTGCAGGTGCCTTGGTGGAAGAGTGGGGTAACATTTCACAGCAAGAACGGGCAAATATGGTGCAGTCCATGAAGAGGAGATGCACTGCAGTACTTAATGCAGCTGGTGGCCACACCAGATACTGGCTGTTACTTTTGATTTTGACCCCCCCTTTGTTCAGGGACACATTATTCAATTTCTGTTAGTCACATGTCTGTGGAACTTGTTCAGTTTATGTCTCAGTTGAATCTTGTTATGTTCATACAAATATTTACACATGTTAAGTTTTCTGAAAATAAACGCAGTTGACAGTGAGGCGACGTTTCTTTTTTTGCTCAGTTTAGATACATACTCTGTAGTATGTGTCCCCGGAGGTTCGAATCTTAACCTTAGATTTGCACACATGTAAGTTCAAGTTTTCTAGGGACATTGATGCATGAATTCGGTCAGGGTTTCCCTAACTCGGTCCTGGGGCCGCCCCCTGGGTGCACGTTTTTGTTTTTTGCAGTTTTGAATTAAGCGATGAGATCAGCAACTTAAATGTGTGCATGTCAAGTTGGGATTCTTCCCGTTTTTCTGCCACATTTACTATGTGCATGATCTATGGGCAGGGATAATTAAAAGAGTGACTGAAGGGAAAATCAACTTCTCTGTTTGAAAACAGCCTATGTAGCATCGGTATGAGTCAGAAACATTTACTCTAGTGTCAAAATTGAGTACAAAGTGTAAATAGGATCATTTTGGTCATAAAGTCAGTATTGTCCAAAAATGGAGATTAGTGAGATGTAAGGAATCTAGAGTACGTAACAGTTGAGATGTAAGGAATCTAGAGTACGTAACAGTTGAGATGTAAGGAATCTAGAGTACGTAACAGTTGAGATGTAAGGAATCTAGAGTACGTAACAGTTGAGATGTAAGGAATCTAGAGTACGTAACAGTTGAGATGTAAGGAATCTAGAGTACGTAACAGTTGAGATGTAAGGAATCTAGAGTACGTAACAGTTGAGATGTAAGGAATCTAGAGTACGTAACAGTTGAGATGTAAGGAATCTAGAGTACGTAACAGTTGAGATGTAAGGAATCTAGAGTACGTAACAGTTGAGATGTAAGGAATCTAGAGTACGTAACAGTTGAGATGTAAGGAATCTAGAGTACGTAACAGTTGAGGTGTAAGGAATCTAGAGTACGTAACAGTTGAGGTGTAAGGAATCTAGAGTACGTAACAGTTGACGTGTAAGGAATCTAGAGTACGTAACAGTTGAGATGTAAGGAATCTAGAGTACGTAACAGTTGAGATGTAAGGAATCTAGAGTACGTAACAGTTGAGGTGTAAGGAATCTAGAGTACGTAACAGTTGAGATGTAAGGAATCTAGAGTACGTAACAGTTGAGATGTAAGGAATCTAGAGTACGTAACAGTTGAGGTGTAAGGAATCTAGAGTACGTAACAGTTGACGTGTAAGGAATCTAGAGTACGAAACAGTTGAGGTGTAAGGAATCTAGAGTACGTAACAGTTGAGATGTAAGGAATCTAGAGTACGTAACAGTTGAGGTGTAAGGAATCTAGAGTACGTAACAGTTGACGTGTAAGGAATCTAGAGTACGTAACAGTTGAGATGTAAGGAATCTAGAGTACGTAACAGTTGACGTGTAAGGAATCTAGAGTACGTAACAGTTGAGGTGTAAGGAATCTAGAGTACGTAACAGTTGAGATGTAAGGAATCTAGAGTACGTAACAGTTGAGATGTAAGGAATCTAGAGTACGTAACAGTTGACGTGTAAGGAATCTAGAGTACGTAACAGTTGAGATGTAAGGAATCTAGAGTACGTAACAGTTGTCCTTGAGTTGGGGTTATTTTCATTTCCATCATGCCCACAGCTGGCAGCACTGAAGTCATCATCAATTCCCCGTGACCCGATCATAATGCCTTTGGGTGCAGAACTCTTCCCACGTGTCGAACACACACACAAGAGACCCCCACATCAAAGCCTGCATGCAAGACCCACATCTGGTTCTCAGGCACATTTCCTAATGTGGAGGTTTGAAACTGAGGCTAAACCAAGTCAGTTCAGCCCCTCTATAAAGTCTGTGGACAATTGGCAGCCATATTGATCCCACCCCCATCCTGCTGTGTTGAGAGGTGAAGAGGTTAGTCATTGACACAGGAAGTCTCTCAGTCACACACACACACACACACAGCACATACCCTCAAATAATGATGTCTGTCAACGAGGGGAATTAGTAAGCTAAACTTGGCAATGATGTCACAAATGAATTTACAACATGTTTGTGTGGCTCGAGGCAGGGTAGCCTACACTGCTAAATAAGGGGATTTCTAGATCTAGAACCTATATTTATAGAACAGTTTCTTCTAATATATTTTCATATTATAGTCATATTTTTGTAACTTCTGCCACAGACAGGCCATCTTTCCTTTTCGGACCAGTTACCGGGCTGAAAAGGTCCTTAAACACTCCCTGTTCTGTAGGGATCCAGTCAGAGGGAGATACAGTAGTGGTATGACCCAGGACACTCCTGTTCTGTAGGGATCAAGTCAGAGGGAGGTACAGTAGTGGTATGACCCAGGACACTCCTGTTCTGTAGGGATCAAGTCAGAGGGAGGTACAGTAGTGGTATGACCCAGGACACTCCTGTTCTGTAGGGATCAGGTCAGAGGGAGGTACAGTAGTGGTATGACCCAGGACACTCCTGTTCTGTAGGGATCAAGTCAGAGGGAGGTACAGTAGTGGTATGACCCAGGACACTCCTGTTCTGTAGGGATCAAGTCAGAGGGAGGTACAGTAGTGGTATGACCCAGGACACTCCTGTTCTGTAGGGATCCAGTTAGAGGGAGGTACAGTAGTGGTATGACCCAGGACACTCCCTGTTCTGTAGGGATCAAGTCAGAGGGAGGTACAGTAGTGGTATGACCCAGGACACTCCTGTTCTGTAGGGATCCAGTTAGAGGGAGGTACAGTAGTGGTATGACCCAGGACACTCCCTGTTCTGTAGGGATCAAGTCAGAGGGAGGTACAGTAGTGGTATGACCCAGGACACTCCCTGTTCTGTAGGGATCAAGTCAGAGGGAGGTACAGTAGTGGTATGACCCAGGACACTCCCTGTTCTGTAGGGATCAAGTCAGAGGGAGGTACAGTAGTGGTATGACCCAGGACCCAGTCAGCGTTTCTCTTTCACAGTGAAAGAGAAGCAGAGCAGAAGGCTGTGTGTCAGGGTTGTCCTTTTCAGTTTAATGAGAAGTCATTTCAGTTTACTTCCTGAACTGCCTGCCTTCCATTCGAATTGAGCCCAACCCTGCTGTGTGTGCAATCCGGCCTCATTCTCCTGCTTGGACTTCCATCTGATTCATACGGAGGACTACAGCCTCTGTCAGCATGCACAGCACAGAGCCAGGGGCCTTGTTCCAAACTATGCCTGAGGGACAAGCTGAAATACAACATAGTCAATGTTTTATGGTGACATCAAAGGTCATGAAGAGGCTGTGGGTTGTTTGTCTTCTAGGCAAACAGAGTGTTAGTGTTCCTACTCCTGAACGCAGAGGGTGGAAACTGAATCCCTCTAACATGACGGTTAACACTCACAACTAACAAAGTGCTCAGAGAGATATAAGCACTGGAATTGACCCAGGGCCTTACTCACACACACTGCTGTGGCACGATCACATGTCAATATCAATGAGTTGATGAGGTGACCCAGGACACAGCATATGAGCTGTGTGTGTGTGTGTGTGTGTGTGTGTGTGTGTGTGTGTGTGTGTGTGTGTGTGTGTGTGTGTGTGTGTGTGTGTGTGTGTGTGTGTGTGTGTGTGTGTGTGTGTGTGTGTGTGTGTGTGTGTGTGTGTGTGTGTGTGTGTGTGTGTGTGTGTGTGTGTGTGTGTGTGTGTGTGCTGCTTGCTCAGTTTGGAATTCACTTCAGGCACTTTCTGGGGCAGAAGGGTGTCAACTAGGACCTGGGACCTCCCCTTGTGGTTGTGACAATCCTGATGCTGGATATTTTGGGAAACTAGTATAAGTCTAGTAACACATGGCAGGAAGTCTAGCAATGTGAGGTTCTTGATCCATGTGAGGGCAATGTGAGGTTCTTGATCCATGTGAGGGCAATGTGAGGTTCTTGATCCATGTGAGGGCAATGTGAGGTTCTTGATCCATGTGAGGGTAATGTGAGGTTCTTGATCCATGAGAGGGCAATGTGAGGTTCTTGATCCATGTGAGGGCAATGTGAGGTTCTTGATCCATGTGAGGGCAATGTGAGGTTCTTGATCCATGTGAGGGCAATGTGAGGTTCTTGATCCATGTGAGGGCAATGTGAGGTTCTTGATCCATGTGAGGGTAATGTGAGGTTCTTGATCCATGTGAGGGCAATGTGAGGTTCTTGATCCATGTGAGGGCAATGTGAGGTTCTTGATCCATGAGAGGGCAATGTGAGGTTCTTGATCCATGTGAGGGCAATGTGAGGTTCTTGATCCATGTGAGGGTAATGTGAGGTTCTTGATCCATGAGAGGGTAATGTGAGGTTCTTGATCCATGAGAGGGCAATGTGAGGTTCTTGATCCATGTGAGGGCAATGTGAGGTTCTTGATCCATGTGAGGGTAATGTGAGGTTCTTGATCCATGAGAGGGCAATGTGAGGTTCTTAATCCATGTGAGGGTGGTCTAACGGAGGATTTTTCTTAGAGGATCTGTAGAAGTAAAAAAGTAAAAGAAAAGGAAATGTAACACGATTACCTTCATCATTCAGAGCGTGATCTCTGGTGATGTTTTATTAGATAATGTGGAAAAAGCCCCAGGGCTGTACCCACTCCATAAGTAGAACCAAATCAAATGGACTCACTGCCTCCCTGGCTGTCTGATCGATCTCCTGACTTCCCCTCATGCTGTCAGACTCCTGCCCACAGTTGGAAACGCATTTGAAATTTGTTGACTAAATGTGTTTCTGTGGAAGATAGGAACACTCTCATTTCTAGGTGTACTGATGATGAATGAATATATTTGGAATGTCTTCCTGAGTCGATGTAGAGGTTATCTCTTTCTACTGTAAGTCTAACAACCACTGAGTAGCCTTTCTATCCCCTCTGGAGTTGTGGACTATGGGGAGGTGGTTACGTAATATGTGCTTGCCTGTAGTGCAGAGGATAAAACGGCATCAGAGCCCACAGCTGCTATTATCAACACAATCTATGAATTAAGCAAATGACCTGTGAATTTAATATGAACCTTGAATGAAAAGTCATCATAAAAAAGGTTTGGGACTGTTCTCTTTCGGAGTCTCTCTGTCCCCTCTCTCTTTTAGACGTTGACTATATGTTAAGATTCATATCGACATGCTTGTGTACCAATCAATACAATTTACAAATGAGCACAATATAACTCTAAAGCATTACATTGTCCCCTGTCAGTAGTCTGCAGTTCAGGACCACATTATAACTGTCCTCTTTTTCCATAGTTTACCAAAGTGAAGCGTTCCTTCCATGCCTGTCGTTGAAAATGACTTCCAACAGAGGAGGGGGATTAAAATAGCTTGGTGTCTCTGTGGGCTTCGCAAAACTTTTCAGTCAGTCAAGTTTGGTGAATAAATGGATGGTGTGAGCTCTGACAGTGAATGGCTTGGAATCTGGGCCATTGGTCTAAATTTGAGGGAGCTTCCTACACAACCAGCCCCCGTCCAGTTCATTCTATCAGGGCTCCTCTCTCTCGCTTTCTCTGTCTCTCTCTCTCTCTCTTTATCTGTCTCTCTTTCTCTGTCTGTCTCTGTGTCTCTGTCTCTGTCTCTGTCTCTGTGTCTCTCTCTGTCTCTGATGTAGTATGTAGGTCATAAACTGACATCTTTGGAAAAATCAACCCCCTTAGAAATCAGATATTTTCCACACCATATGCAAACATAGATACCGTAACAAACATAGCTAGATGCTTTGGCTTTCTAACTGGATTGCATAGGCCGGGCCCTGCTGTTGTGAGACAAAGGCTCAAATGTGTATATACCTGTACTGTAACTTAACCACTTGTAATGGATGTGGTAAGGGTTCACATTCAACAAACACCAATAATTCAGAACTGATGTTTTTGAGGATTTATGTTACTTTTTATTGAAAAAGACTAAACAAAATTGTCACAGACATAATAATAATATTATTATCAACAACTGCAATATTAATATGTATCTACAATATAATTCACAAAATAAAAAAAATCTGTACAACTTCTGGTTTGTGCAGGACATTATAGGAAGACTCTGATAGAAAAATAGACTCAAAAGAAGAAGATGAAAGGTACATAGAAGGGAAGAATGAAACGGGGCCGCACCAGTGACTGACCTGGCATCACCGTATGACAACCCAATACACACAAACTCTGTCATGGGGATGCAGTGTATCAGACCTCCATGGACATTCTCTTATATATCATCTGAGACACATTTTCTTATGAAGAATTTGCTAACAATAAAAAACAAAACATTTGTATTTGCCTATGTTAATGACATAGGCAATAAAAAGTGACACTTTTGAGCAAGTTGCAAACAATTTCAACACTAAACGTACATTCGGAGTAGAATTTGTGCATGTCTACGGTAACAAATTGTGAAGATTCGTTAGGCCTACTGTATATAGCCAGAATAAAAAGCTCCATATTTTTGTACGACTATAACTCGTCTAGTGCGTGTGCATTAATGTGTACGTTTGTGTGCCTGTGTGTGTGCACACATTTCTGTCTGCCTGTTCAGCTTTTGTGTGCCGCACTGTCTGTGTCTGAAAGATAAGAGAACTTGTCCGCCTCATACTCTATGCACCATGCCTTAAAGCAATGTGACAACACAAAGTGCTGGTCCTTTCAGAAGTGATAAAACAACAGCTCTGCTCCCTCTTCACAAGACCCAGCACACACTAGTCTTCCCAGGCCTCGGGCAACAGCACTGAACATTGTGGGAGGTAACCCGTCTGCCTAAGGAGACTAATCACACACAGCAAAGTAACAAGGTTTGTAATGTCCCCAGTCAGACAAGGCCAAAACACTGATCTAAATACACAGTAGTAGTCGACATTATATGAGAACAGATGGTTTCAAATCAACAACAAAAAAAGATCAGATGAAGGTTTTATGTACATTTGGCTTTACGCAGAAACTGAATAAAATGAAAGGTTTCTACAGTCAGTGTCATGGAATTGGAGGAGGGGGGGGTGTTCTCTTGAAGAGGAAAGTGCACTGTAGCTTTGGATAACTGATAACACTGATAGAATCAGGTCTTTCTACATGGTTTTCAATTAAATAAGTACCTCCACATTTTTACTGTTATTCAAAATGGATACTTATAATAGACAAATAATACATTTTGACTCCTACATTTCATTCTAACCATACAATATGTAACTTAGCAGCACTTTATTACCTACATTCATCTGCCCACTCCCTTCCAGCTTTCTAGCTCAGGGTGTCTGGATCCTGAGGGGTCTGGCCTGACACACAAGCCCAGGCTGACATACAGAAGGAGACAGAGATGATGTCAAAAAAGATGAGAACCAAGTGTTCTAATCCAATTCATTCAGGTCCATAGATGCGGTAAAGGAGTCAATGGAACGCAGATGTGTTCGTGAGAGTCTCCCCTTTCCACAGTGGGGTCATATTAGTTTGTAGCCCAAACAGTTCGGACACTACAGATAGAAGTTGGCACATCAGCATTACTGACTTCAGACAAGTCCCGTGGGGATTATGGGGGTCGTAGAGCAAAACGGAGATCACCATTGTGTTTCCATAGAATGGTCATATTAGTTTGTAGGCCAAACTATTCGGATGCTACAGCCGTTTTAGTGAAAAGACCGATTTTCGGTCTTACAAAAAATGTATCTCTAGTTTAAAGTGACTGATTTTGATGTGGATTTGTTTATTGTGTTACTTAGATTGACGCACAGGTGAATTACTTAGATTGACGCAAGGATTAAGTCCGATTTGGATATATTTGGCTATTTTCGTAGAAGTCGTAGAAGTTTAGAAGAAGTGACTGCTAAATGCTAACTCCTGTTCGTATAAGCTGATAAGCATAGCTAGCATAGAGAAATTTGTGGTGGTAGTCAAATTTGTTTTTTAACTGTAATGCAGTTGATTGGTGACGATGACATCAACATCCATACAAACAATATACTCTGATTTTTACCTCAACATAGTGTGAAATACAGTGCCTTCAAAAAGTATTCACACTTTTACCACATTTTGCTGTGTTTAGCCCGAATTGTAAATTGATACAATTTTGATTTTGTCTCTCTGATCTACATACAATACCCCATAATGTCAAAGTGTAATCGCTGCCAATGGTGATTCTGAAATGTATTGACTCAGGGGTGTGAATACTTGTAAATTAGATATTTATTTATTTAATTTTCAATAAATTAGCAGACATTTCTTAAAACAAATTTCACTTTGTCATTTTGAGGTATGGTGTGTAAGGGAAAGGGAAAGCGTACCTAGTAGATGGGTGAGAAAAAACATATATTTAATCAATTTCGAATTCAGACTGTAACAACACAATGTGGAATAAGTCAAGGGGTGTGAATACTTTCTGAAGGCACTGTACACATAAAATATTGCCTTAATGTAGGCACATTTTGCTGGGGGGCAATTAGGAGACTCTGGAGCTTTCCCCCACGGCTCTTTCCCCCACGGCTCTTTCCCCCACGGCTCTTTCCCCCACGGCTCTTCCCCCACGGCTCTTTCCCCCACGGCTCTTTCCCCCACGGCTCTTTCCCCCACGGCTCTTTCCCCCACGGCTCTTTCCCCCACGGCTCTTTCCCCCACGGCTCTTTCCCCCACGGCTCTTTCCCCCACGCATTTCCATGGAAATTCCATTGTTTTGGTCCAGTTCAATTGACCTATTTAACACATCTATTCAGTGGGAGTTCCGTTGAATGAAATCACTGTCTTATCCTTCTTCATCTCATCCTAGGTCAGCGTTTATCTAAGTGGGGATTGCTACCTCATGTGTGGTTGCCTGATTTTAAAATGGGGTCATGAGAGAAACTGAAATAAAATGAACTAAATCGTGCTCGGTTCATAGAACCGGGGTTACGTCAGTAACCTCCGTTTGGCGCTAGATGTGGTTGTAATAAACAGAGCGGTTTGTGTTTCCTTCCTACAAATGAGGCTCTATCTTCTTAACCGTTTAAGCTACACAATATTATGACCCCATCACTGAAAGATGAGACTCTCAGGAGCACATCCTGTATGTGTCTTATGTTTCCTTCTGACCAAAATCAGCGCAGGACTCATTATGACAAGACCAGGCACTAAATCAGACTGGGTGAAAAGAACATAGTCAATGAAATGTTCTTTTCTACACAGAAGATCATGCAGAATTATTGCCTGATGATATTCTGAACTTCCCAATACATTTCTGATGCATTTCAGTCACTTCAAACTATACTTCCTTCAAAAGTACTGTCAGACTGATTTGTAATAGACTGTCATAGCCCAAATTTAAAAAGTAAACATTGGCCACTGATTACATCACTTTTTTCACACGGTGGGGTCGTGGGCCAAAATATCAAAATGGGGTCGCAGGCCAAAATATCAAAATGGGGTTGCGGGCCAAAATATCAAAATGGGGTCGCAGGCCAAAAAGGTTTGGGAACCCCTGTACTAGGTACCCCTGGACCGCTGAGATGTATCTTCCTGCCGGTTTATATGACACCTCTTGCACTGTGAGCTGTTTTAAAGCCAAATCTCAAGTGATGGCTCATGTTACTGAGACTTGCGTTAAGGCTCACGTTGCGAAAGACGCTATAAAGATGTAGGATCTTAATTTGACCACTCTGTTGTCGCTGAAAATATTCCTGCGCTGGAGAAATGCAGATGAGCTTGGCGATTTAAATACATTCACTGAAAACCCGCACTAACACACGGTTGGCTATATTATCAGTATTGCACTTTTCATGTAGCCTAACCACCGATCAACCAACATTACATTGGCGAAAAAGAGTAAACACTCAAATCTGGTTGCTGCAGGATTATTTTGCTGCGACAATACCGGTCAAATTAAGATCCTACATCTGTACTAAGACAACAAGAAGATGCATAATGTGCAGTACCACACTAATATGAGCTATGCAGCGCTAGATACACACATGCACAGATGCACGCCACACACACACACACACACACACACACACACACACACACACACACACACACACACACACACACACACACACACACACACACACACACACACACACACACACACACACACACACACACACACACACACCATAAATGGGGTTGTTTTCATGGGGGAAGACTACCTGTTGGTAAACTGTGGCAAAATTAGTGGTATTACATGTAATCTTCAAAGATTATTTTCAAAGGGTGAAAAATGTAATATACTTTTTGTACAGAGATTAAGCTGTGTATACTTTTAGATTGTCAAACTGTGCAAGAGTACAATTAAGAAAATAACTACATGCTGTAGCTACATGCTCTTGGCATCTAACTGACACAATCTTTTACACAAGAAAATGATCTCTTCCCTTTTTGTTCTGGATAACATACGTTTCCTATATTTCCACCGCTATTTGAAGGTTGAGAACAGAACAGGACAGGCTGGTTGAATGGGAATACAACACTCCTTCCCTGCTACGAACACTATCCCTCTCCAGCCACCCTGAATTAGTCCAAGTCAACAACACTAAGCTAATTCACTAAGCTAATTCAAAATGTCAGGGCAGCTCATATTTACAAAATATGCAAATAGAAACATCTCTTTGGTTGTAGCATTTACAGCGATTAAACTGTAGTAAGCTGTAGTATACTGTAGAATACTATACTCCACACTGTAGTATACTGTAGAATACTATACTCCACACTGTAGTATACTGTAGAATACTATACTCCACACTGTAGTATACTGTAGAATACTATACTCCACACTGTAGTATACTGTAGAATACTATACTCCACACTGTAGTATACTGTAGAATACTATACTCCACACTGTAGTATACTGTAGAATACTATACTCCACACTGTAGTATACTGTAGAATACTATACTCCACACTGTAGTATACTGTAGAATACTATACTCCACACTGTAGTATACTGTAGAATACTATACTCCACACTGTAGTATACTGTAGAATACTATACTCCACACTGTAGTATACTGTAGAATACTATACTCCACACTGTAGTATACTGTAGAATACTATACTCCACACTGTAGTATACTGTAGAATACTATACTCCACACTGTAGTGTACTGTAGAATACTATACTATACACTGTAGTATCCCTTGATCGTGTAGTACTTACTACAGAATTTTGTAGTATACTGTAGAATACTATACTATACACTGTAGTATCCCTCGATCATGTAGTGCAAGGACCATAAACTAGATTCAGTCGCGGGCTGATTTTTTCTTTACCAGAAGGTTGAGGGGCCAGAACATAATTACAAATAATTAGCAAATTGGTCGCAAGAAGCCCAAAAATATATGATATTTGACTAAAACATAACAATTTCAAACTTTGCTTATATTTGTATAGGATCATGTGTCTATTACGCGTGGGAATAGTTGGCAACAGATTTCTGATATAAAAATCACTTGTAACTGATTTCCTGGTGTTTTTACAGTCTGTTATGTCCAACAATGAAAATGCTAAATAATGAAGACTTGGGGGGCCAAATAAATTCGGCCCGCGGGCCACTAGTTGGGGAAGCCTGATGTAGTGCTTACTATATAATTTTTTGTTGTATTGGTATGCTAATATTGAATTTGCATATGTACTGCACATTCCCCACCCCACACCCCAATTAGTGCCACAGATAGACCACAT